>NC_087207.1:80957119-80977119 GCF_015104395.2 Macrobrachium nipponense
ATCCTGAAACTATTAGTGACAAACTAGGTCTAACCAATATTTTAGAACATGATATTGCGTTGCAGGACACAGAACCCATTAGGCAAAGTCCATATCGTCTGAGTCCAGAGAAAGACAAATCTGTGATGAAGGACATTAGTTATATGCTAGATAAATATTTGATAGTAACTAGCGAGAGTGAATGGAGTTCCCAGGTAATTCTGGTGAAAAAGGATGATAGATAAGATAGATTGTGCATTGATTTCCGGAAAATAATCAGTGTAACTAAGTAAGGTCATTTTCCCTTACCAGGATTGATGATTGTTTAAATAGAATCGCAAATTCCAAATTCATTTCAAAGTTTCATTTGGCTAAAGCTTATTGGCAAGTACCTTTGAGTGAACGAGCTCAGAAAATATCCTCCTTTATAACGCCATTCTGTAGTTTTGAGCCGAAAGTTAAGGCTTTTGGTTTGAATAACGCAGCCAGTACCTTCCACAGATTAAAGGATAAAGTTTTAAATGGCATCAACGACTGTGTCGTGAACTTAAAAGATGATTTTGTGATATTCTCAGAGACTTAAGCGGATCATGTAAGGATTCTAGCAAGAGTCCTGGAAGCCCTTCAAAAGAGAATCTCGTTTTTAACCTAAGGAAATGCGAACTTGAGAAAGCCTCTGTTACTTATTTAGGTCATAAATTAAGTCTTGGTAAAATCTGTCCAAAAGGTTGGAACATAGAAGCTATCGCAAACTTCCCAATACCAACAACTAAAAACAGGCCATGAGATTTCTCTGAATGGTTTCGTATTTCCGAAGATTCGTACCAAATTTCTCAGAAATAAGCGATCCCATAAGTAATCTGTTTAAGAAAGGACGTAGTTTTGTATTTGATGATGCGTGTGTAGAAGCTTTCAACAGGTTAAAGTTTTGTTGCAATAAGTGAAAGGAATGAAACATCCAGTTGCCTACTATTCGAAGAAACTAAATGAAGTACAGCAGAATTATTCAACTATTAAAAAGGAATTGGTTAGTTTAGTTACACCTCTGCACCATTTTGAGATTTATATACGCTGTAGTTCTGTTTTGACTGTGTATACTGATCACAATCCATTAGTTTTTTTAGGAAGATGTTATAGCTGATAGCCTCTCTAGAGATTTCTCGGAATGAGTAGTCTGATGACCATTTTCTATTTTAGTACGGGTGGTTGAATGAATGGAAGTGAGCTTGACTGAGGTAAAACTTTATACACAGTTGTTTATCTGTTATTGTTCGATTCTTGTTGTTTCCCTTTAAAAGAAATAATAAAATCAGTTGATTAGATTTTTATTTTTTGGGGGGGGCGGTCGGGGGGAACTTGTAATGGTAATTGCTTTATAGCGAAGAAACATATATTAAAGAAAAGGAAAATATATCTTCTTCGAGTAGGTCTGTAGCATGGAGACATTCTCACACGTACTTGGGTTGTCTGTTCTCATGAACGTTCCAGAATACTCTGTTATTTTGTGAAACTCCAGCACGCGGCCGTTGCTAGAAACACAGCGCTTTGAATATGACGTAACATTTCTTTGAGAGTCTTCTGAAATGTTCCTTCCGAGGCGTTCGCTGGTTAGCTCCGCCCTTCCAGGCCCGCCACAAGATCAATGTATATATAAAGGACTCTGAAGAAGTGAAAAAAGAGAGAAGGAACAGAGATAAGAGAAGAAGGAGGAGGCGAATGATAAGAGAGGAAGAGGACACACGAGAGAGAGTGGGAATGGAAACAAGAAGGTAAAGTCTGTAGTTTGTAGTTGGAAAGAGAGAGAGAGAAACACCGAACGATGAGTAAAACCCTTTCAGTGAAGAAGCGTCCTGCAAGTGATTTTGAGAAGTAACCCGCCCTTCAAGTTTCAAGACTAAGTCATTCCTTCCTGCAATATGAAGATAAAAAAGAAGCCGATCTGAAATATTTACTGTCCCCTTGTGAAGCCATTGTTTTGAGCACCAATCTCAACAGCTGTAAAACTGGACAGCAAGTATTTTATTACTGCCCTATTCCCCTCTTTTTCACATATACTTAGATTTAATGTTGTTATGTAAATAGGAGAAAACATTCTGCATTTATCTTTGTGAATAAGCTTGTAAATAAACCTTAGTTCTGTTTGAGTTTCTTTCTATATTCATATCACATGTTTGAATTGTTGGAGTTGAATCCTTTTTCTTATTTTACTAAAGAACCTGATTGCATCACGAACTGTGGCAACATTATAAGAAAAGGAATTATATTTTTCCCACGTATCACTCGCTGTACAAAGGCATGTGAGTGCACTAAATTATCTATTTGCTGAATACGATCAGCGAAGTTATTAGAAATACCAGGCTGTTCTATCTTTTACATTCGGTACTTTACATTGTGTATTTGTTGCATGTTAGTTGGAGCACTAAGAGAGCTGTTTTCCTGGATCAGTTTGGTATATACTGAACGTGGCTCCTCTGTTTTAATTGGTGCATATACTCAACACCACAGTCTTTTGAACTCCCATATGCTGGCCGACTGGATGTAGGAAAAGTTCCTAAATATTCAACAACAATATAGAGGTTGAATTGCTGGGTTAGGATTCAGACACTTTTCATTATTTATCTATTTATCTATCGGTTAATAATTTATCAGTTAATAATTAGGTGGGCAATAAATTAACTAAAGATTTAGGCCAGAAAAAAATTTATCTGTTAATTAAACAAGTTTACAATTATAAAACAAACTTCTCTAGGGCTGTTTTGGTTGTTTCTTGGGTCTTTTCAGTCCTTTTGGTAATTTTGGTTAACAATGTTTGTGTGTTTGTGGCATGAAGCAAGGTTCATGAACAGGAACAAATAATTTTTTTTACATCTGGTTCATAACCCAATTTGTTCATGAACAGGACTGTTCATTAACTAAGGTACCACTGTATATATATATTTATATATATATATATATATATATATATATAGTATATATATATATATATATATATATATATATATATATATATGAATATATATTTTATATATATATATATATATGAATATTATATATATATATATATACTATATATATATATATATATATCTTTATATATATATATATATATATATTATATATATTATAGAATATATATCTATATATAATATATATATATATATATTTATATATATATATATATATATATATATATATATATATATATATAAATATATATATATTTATATACATAATATATATATATATATCTACTAAAACATATATATATATATATATATATATATATATATATATATATATATCATATATATATATATATATATATAAAAGATAAATATATATATATATCTATATATATATATATATATATATATATATATATATATATAATATATATATATATAAATATTTGAGCAAAGTTGCAGCCACTAATGAAAATTTAAGCACTGGCGATGCCAAGTACTAAAGATTCACAGGGCAGGAGCAAGGGCCTATATATTGGGCGGTATAAGTCCTAAGGGATACAAAAAGGTTGGGAGGTCAAAGAACAGTCAACGGATTTACACAAAAATCTACTCATCGATAATCATCTTTATTCTGAAATACATGTTTTATTACTGGGTCAAAAGAAAATAATCGTTGACTTACATTGACATTTTTCAACAAGGTTAACTGAATCAGATTCTAATAAGTTCCTGGAAACAGTTTCGTTACTACATAACAATATTTGGCTTTGCGTTTAGTGTATTCTGTGGTACTTTTCACTAAAATGTAAAAATAGGTCATTATTAATCTGACCTGCTCTTACTGAGTACTTATGTTGTTTTAAACTGTTGTTCAATTCTTGACTGGTTTAACCTAAGTAAAATAAATAACAATTAATTCATGGAGTTTTGTATACAATACTGCTATTTTTTCGGGGGCTATCTTTATATGCATGTTTTCTCATATCATCTTATGTGAAGGGTGCATTTGTACCAAATAATTTTAAAAAAGGGTTTACTGCCTCAAATCCAATAAATTTTTACAGACAAGGGTATTTGAGGACGCTCCATTTTTCCCTATTTCCCATAGAACGCCTTAATAGCTCTATTGTATCATGTATTCATAGTATGGGTTGGATAGAATAGATCTCTTCTTATTTTTTCTGATGTTTTTGGACTCTTGATCTAAACCTCAGGGCTGAATATTTGCAAAGCTCGAAGAAACATTGATGAAAAAACTGACATTTCGATACTTATATGATGTCCTGAATAATAGTGCACCTATGTCCAATCATTCGTCATTTTCCCATGAATACTAAGTTTACAATTAAAATGTTCCCTTCTAATGTAAATGTCCAAAAAAGTAAACAATCATCTTTCTCAAACTCAAGTGTATATGTGATAGAAAGGACTTGATAATTTAGTTGAGCCAATAAATTTACAATCACATATGCATAATCTTATCAATTATATAGTCTGACTAATGTTAGTGGCAATTCAAGTTTATGCAATTCGTCTTTAAGGTATTCAAGTACCGAATCAATAGGAACTTAAATGAACACTTAAGGAATATACTTCAACACTTATTAATCGTGAATCTGAAATGATAGTAATACCGTTGACTTTGTCAGTCAAATCTAAAGAACTGATAAGATGGTTACGAGAAATAATTCATAGCAATGGTGACAATATTTTTTTTTTTTTACATCTCTTGAAACTTTGTAAGTTATGGAACCAACAGAACTAATTGGTCATATAAGGTTAGTTTCTTGATGTGCTTTTACTAGCCCATATAGATACGCGTTAGTTGTTTGTATAGTTTTATCCTTTTTAAACACGGCCAAGACATTTTTATAACGTGCCGGGAAATTCATTTCATATGGAAATTCCATTGCTGAAAATGTGAGCCCTTTTTATTAGATCATCCTTGCATGGATCGTGATTTTTTACGTAGGTCAGACCAGTAAAGAATTGAACACAAGATTGAGACAACACAAATACTCAGTAAGAATAGGTCAAACTAATAATGCTCCATGTTTACATTTAAGTAAAATGTCCCACAGAATTCATGGGATGCAGAGCATATTATTGTCGAGTTGTAACGAACCTATTTCCAGAAACTTGTAATAAAACATATGTTTCAGTAATTAAGAAGTAATTCAGAAGTAATTGAAAGATAGAGTAAAGAGGATTACCAACAGGTACATTTCGATGTTAATCTGTTGACCGTTCTAATTCCCTTAGGACTTATACCCACCATATATACATACCTTGGTTTCCGTATATAGAGTTCAAAACTATATTGTACCTGATAGAGTTAGACGCACTTAGTGCAGGTTGAAAATCCGTATATCTTTAGTTATTGTGACCTTGTCTTGGTAATAAGACAGAAAGTACTTAGCACCTACAGTGTTTCAATTTTCCTTCGTGGCTGTAACTTTGTTCATATTATCATCACGTTTTTAATTTAAGAAATAAAACGCACGAGACTGATAGGCACATCCATTAAAACCTATCTGCCTTTGTTGATCTCGGTTTATCGACTCTGATGGGTATTATATGGTTTGGAAAAGGCCACGGAGCGAGCAACACCATCCCAAAACATAGCTGAGAAAGGGACGGCTATTTATATCTAATTCGTGCTACTTAGGAATTATCACTGGAAGGGATCTATAAGTGACAATGGATTGGTACCTAAGTGATTAGCACCCGACAGTACCTACCCTCAAATTACTGGTTGCCATTATATCGGGAAAGATCCAGGGACGTACTACAATGCATGAGATTGCCGCAAACGCCCAGATAAGGCCGCCACTTTGGGAGATAGGACCTTTCCCCTTTACTAAAGGACTAAAGGGCTCACCATAGAAGGCGCTATCCTTCTATGGTGAGTTACGTTTTGGGATGGTGTTGCTCGCTCCGTGACCTTTTCCAAACCATATAATACCCATCAGAGTCGATAAACTGAGGGCAATAGAGGCACAATAGGTTTAATGGACGTGTCCCTATCAGTCTAATGAGACAAGACCCATAAATAATACAAGTCTTGCGAGATACTAAAAATGACGTATCCTACAAAGATATGGAGACTTTACAACTTCACGAGTTGTATTTAGTTTAACACTTTGTTCACATTACCAAAAGATCAATGAATGTTATTTTTCTACCTCGACGGTGTAAATATACCTTGAAGTATAACCTTTTAATCATATGTATGGCACAAACAAATATTTTGGGAAAAGTTCCCATCCCTTCCCTCTTATTATATGTTTGTGTGTGGCGACGGGCGGACGGCTGAGAAATACTGCTATTCAAAGATATAAGAGAATGGCAACTACCTCTTTTTTAGCGTATTTTAAATGCCGAGCTGTGTACCTTTCCTTGCTAACGAACAACCACGAGTTTCATCTTCCTATTTTGTAAGAAAACGTGCAAGGTTACGGTATATTAGATATAGCTTTAGAAAAGAATAACATACTTCTTAGTTTATTCACCCGTCGTTACTTGATACTCCCCAATCATTCTAAATTATCAGTATTTAGCATTTTGTAGTAAATGTCATTCATCTATCATGTTTTCCTTGCTTATTTTATTAACTGATATAAATCTTGAATATATCAGTAAGAGATATCTTACGGAGACCATAACATGAATGCATTATTCAATTTTCTTTTTTAAAAGACTTGTGGATAAATAACCTGGAGGTCATAATCTATATGCGTGGGAAAAAAATTCGTTAAGAAAATATTGGCTTTTACACATTTCCCACGAAGCGAATGATGTCAGTCTTTGGGTGCTTTCTATTCCAGTGAAAACAAGAAAAAGAAGCCAATTGCACTGTCTTTATATCAGCTTTGCAGAGAGAGAGAAAGAGAGAGAGAGAGAGAGAGAGAGAGAGAGAGTAATTATTTTTATCTAAATACTGATCATCTCATAGGCCGGAAAGGATGACCACTGCGTTTTCATATGGAGGGAAGTTGGGAACTCCTTATTTGAGTTAAGAATTTCTTATTTATGGAAGATTTACTTAATGGAAAAGAAGCCATGAACTGGGGCTTACATGAAAGCCTAAAGCTAATTTGCGTCTCACCCCCAATCGGTGATTTTCGTGATATATTCTTAAATCATGTTTAAACCCTTCTTGATTTATGTAGTACAATATCAGTTTAATCTGCCTCGAGCTGATGTAAGGATGATCAGGGTAGTGATGAGAAAGAAATATAAATTAACCTTGGAGGGGTTAAATATGTCCGTTAGTACTGGTTCTTAAAAAAACTGTATTGATTTTATGATATTCACTTCATTAGGTATGGTGTCGACTTTAGGCCAATGGCAATCATTTCATGTTCCTTTTACAAACTTTGCTCCAAGTTTGTTGTTACAGTACGACCAAAGATAACGATATTGAAAATTTGATGATGTAAACATTAAAATTAAATTTACAATTGCAGTAGATGAATTAATCAGTATTAGCTGCGTATGAGCTTTAACGTAAACACTGATGCACAGATTCTACGCGCTTCAGAGTTAACCAGCAGCCTGTGCTGACGGTAGCCTCCTGACCAAGGCCATGGGCCCGGGTCTGTCCTGTTGGAGTGTTCTAGAACAGGTGTGAACCTCACAAAACGTCCACACAAACAGGTGAGGTACTGGTCATCGATTCTCAATACATCGTCCTTCGTTGGATATGAGTAATGGTATAAAAATGCCTTGTGTAAAAATCATCGTAAGCATCATTCATGAGTAAGTCCCTGAATACCAGTCCGAACATAAAGCCAAGTAATATAAATTTGTCATGAATCAGGAGCATGATCATAAACTATATTCTTTTTCATGTGGTCTTCGTTTTATGATGGATGAGATGCACTCATGCAAGTTGTTTACACTGGTTCTTCTTTTTGTATGATAAAGGTAAATTATGAAAATATAGCACGACATAAATGTAAACATACAAACAATAAAGGCAAGTTATGATACGACGAAAATTTCATAGTTACAACATGATTAATTGTGAAGGGATATATATATATATATATATATATATATATATATATATATATATATATATAATATATATATATATATATATATATATATATATATATATATATATATATATATATATATATACATGTGTGTGTGTGTGTGTGTATAATTTTTCAGATTAGTATGATGTGCCTTGAAATACCTGTATGATTTTTCTTTATATACAGAATACTATCTGTACCCGGCCATGCATTGCTTTGGCTCAGTTTAGTTAAAGAGAAAGCTCCTTTCTTTAATTTCTGTTTCTCTCTCCAACCATCAGTCTCTCTCTCTCTCTCTCTCTCCTCTCCTCATCCCTCTCGCCCCTTTCCCTTACTCTCTCTTTCTCTCTCCAACAATCACTGCCTCTTTTCCTCTTTCTTCTCACTAATACCAACTCTCTCTCTCTCTCTCTCTCTCTCTCTCTCTCTCTGTCCTACCAAACACCTGTTCTTCTCTCTGTTTTTCTCTCTGTGTGTCTTTTTTCCTCTTTCTTCTCCCTAACACCCCATCTAATCTATCTCACTTCCTCTTCCTCTCATTCTCTCTCTCTGTCAATCCCCTTCTCAATTTTGTGTGATAAATTCGTCAAGAAACTAAGTCTGGGCATAACTCCTGTTTCACGGGCAGAACCAGCTCTGTTTCAGGGAATCCCTTCCTACCCCCACCCCCTTCGGAGTGGGGCAGGTAGGATGAAACCCCATTATAAAAACAAGCAGTATTCGAATGCAATGTTGTGTCAAAATTTCAAAGCATTTGGTGAAGAAAATTCGGAGACTTAAGATTTTGAACAAACGAGAACATTTACATTTTTATTTATATAGATTGTTATATTAATATTCTAGTCATCATGTATTCTGTATATTAGTGATAATTATTGTATATTAGGTTTCACAGTAGCGTAATTACGAATTAATGACTAAGTAACGTAAATGCGCGAAATATGTTTTATCCCAGCCCATATATTCTGGGTTTTCATCGAGAGATGTCAACGATTGCTATATTTAGTCAAGCAATCAAGTCTCATTGACAAAATTTCAAAGCATTTGGTGAAGAAAATTCGGAGATTTAGGATGTTGAACAAACGAGAACATTTACATTTTTATTTATATAGAATGTTATGTTAATATTCTAGTCATCATGTATTCTGTATATTAGTGATAATTAAGGTATATTAGGTTTCACAATAGCGTAATTACGAATTAATGATTAAGTAACGTAAATGCGGGAAATATATTTTATCCCAGCCCATATATTCTGGGTTTTCATCGAGAGATGTCAACGATTGCTATGTTTAGTCAAGCAATCAAGTCCCATTGACAGACAAGAGATAAGAGGAACACTTGGCTCACCAGGCAATTTCCTGTTAGAGTCATGTAGTCCAAGAAACCAATCTTGATCTAGATCTAGTCGAATTATTGCATAAAAGCACATAGTTTGTATGATTACCTCGTCTCGATCACGTCTGTTTTGGCCCCAAATGTTTTGTTTTGATATTGAAAAGGCGGGTATTGCGGAAAGTTGTTACATTACCGTCCAGCATATTCACACTGGTTGGTTACCATGAAAGTTTCCAGTAATTACTGTGATTTTCCGCAATGCGGAACCGGCCGAAGCAATCTTGATCTCTTGGCTTTATAGAAGGTTATCATTACCTCATTGCATCTCTCTTATTTGGTAATTCAGCTTACTAGAAAATATTCTGATTGCTTTCATGTAAGTTCCCTGTATCAGGCTGGTACATCTGGAAGTATTTTATTTTTTTTATAAACAAATCTCTCCATTATTTTTGCATTTTTTACATGGTAAAATCGTATAGTATATTTCATCTGATGTGAAAATAAATCAGCCAAAATATGTAAAAGAATAATGTATACTAAATTCGCTTGTTTTGCTGGTGGAAAAAGAAAGATAAAAAAGCCACGAGCGACAAGAAGTAATTAGGTTGACAAAATAGATGTGAATGTATTTATTATAACGTTCAATATTTTTGTTCAAACATATCCACGGGCAATTGCACTGGACTAGTATATCTACATTTCATAATAAGCTGGACTGTTTTGTCTCTAAAGTCCCCGATTATCTGAAAACTACTGGTTTGTGTATCAAACATACGTGAAGCGTCAGATTGAATGCAGATCACATCTTATTTAAAGTTGTCAATTTATTCGGGAAAATAATTTTGCAAAGCTGGTTCGGTATGCAGAATTTAGTTATAATTTATAATATTTATTAGATTAACTTAGTAAAATCTGACACTTTACGGAGTGCCTTTCATATCTGAGGAGAAGGTTTCATTGGCTTCCTATGTAGAGCAATCCGAGATAATTCAGTATTTTTAACTTAGAATATTAAATTTACCCTATCCGGAGAATTTAGCTTGACGAAACATGAATATGAAAATAACAAGGCAGACAAAATGGATATGCGTAATATTGTTTGGCTGCCTGGTAATACGATAAATACATACATAGACAGGTCTGCTGAGAAAAAAAAATGTGTTCATATAAACTTTTGTTTTTATAAATGCGACGGGCTTAAAAGAGTCTATTAGTTTTTGGAAATGAACCAAGAACGACTACAAGTAAGCTTTCCCAATTTGAGTATTGATTGATAGTTATTGCTTCTAAGACAAGATCATACTCGACATTTTGTTGTTGTTGCCAATACAATGATTTAACAAACTATGATACATCGATATCTGATTATTCATTACACATACTTCCGCCAAAATAAGTTATACGGATCTTAATCACATAATTAGAAAGTCCGTCTTCCAAACTTTGTCGGTAAAGATTTTCCTTTCTTTTTCTTCAATATAGTTTACGACATCAAATCTTAACTCCGTATTTGTTAAAGCCGACTGTGTTAAAGATACCCCTCTTCAGCAACCAACGCATTTAAATGCATCACGACTCACTCTCGCAATAGTGCACAAGGGACCCTATATCTTGTATCGACATTCTGATACCGACTCTTACGGCGGTTGTTTTAAGAAAACGAAAAGGGGGTCAGAATGAGAGAAGAATACTGAAATAAAGGGGGGAAAACGTCCCTCTTAACTGTATAATATTTCTTTGCTGAATCAATTGTAGAAGGAACTTGTCATTAACAAGTACTTAAATAAACAAAAATAAAATAAAGTATAAAATACTAATTTCAAATAACTACATGAAATATATAGTGTCTCCAATTGTCTGTTTGTCATTTTGTCTCATTCTTCTGAATGGGTAATTCTTATAAACTTGAACCTACTGGGAAGTTTTTTTCTCAAATTCTCAATTATTCGTTAAATAAATATATGAAAAACTTCGTAAAGTATTTAGTGATGTATGAATAAACAAAAATTTTTATCAACCATTTCTTTTTTCATTCATTCGCGTGTTTATATTACCAAAGACAATCTACGGCCACTATTTTTCATTGAAGGTTATAACTTGCTTTCTCCATGATTGGATTCATTCTTTACTACCCCATCGACATTCATTGCCATATTTCATATTCCAACGCTGGCTCATCACTAGTTTTTCATTCTTGAAACGAGATCCTCCAAATTTTATGGATACTTGAAAAGACAGTATTAAGTTTATAACAATTATCCATTCAGGTTTATATCAAGAAAATCTAATAAATTCAAAAGGATATGAGATGAAACACATATCCTTATGAATATATTGTATTTGCCTAGAAATAAACCTTTATGTTGTGATAGAAGAATAAGGATGCTAAACACAAAAGAATTTGTGGAAAGAAATTATAAATCTTTCACTGGAACTACAGCAACTCTCAGTTATTGCAAATATTAAAGAATATGTCATGTGGTTTTAATATTGTTTACACTGTCGACTAAAGTATCGCAAAAACAATGAAATGAATCATGTAGGTAAAAGCAAGGCAACTCTGTTCTATATTAAGAAAGCTTACTATCCATAAAATGGTATTCATGACGGATGCTTCATTAAATCCTGAATGTATTGAAAGCTGATATTAATTTCACAGAAGTATTAAATAAAGTCGAAAAATCCACGAATGAGACTGCAGTGTAAAGAAAGCACTTATGAAATAAATGTAGTTTAAATGTGTTATTGCCGATATTTATGTAACATATTACCGTTACAGCTTAGGTCTCTGTAAAGTAGAATGGCTAACCAGTTGTAAGACTTCCTCAGGTTCAGTGAAATATACAGAGGAAATAAGATGCCACCAGTCCAGAATGAAGAAAAGAAATTGAGAACTGAAGCACAACGGTAACATAATGAAGTAAAATAGATTATATATGTATATGTATGTATATATATATATATATATATATATATATATATATATATATATATATATATATATATATATATATATATATATATATATATATATATATATATATATATGACTGGTAAAAATGTTCTGTAACAACAGAGTTCCATCTAATAAAAGGAGCCCATAAAAACACCAAAAATAGAGAAAAAGTACTATATTTCAGAGACTGCTGTCTCCCTCTTCAGGTAGATGAATGAGAAAAGTTCACAGAAAAGGTGGTATTATACCAAGAGGTCCATCCACAAACAAGCCATTTTAAGTCACCCCCGCTGATAATCTTCCTCTAATCTTCTTAAGGGTTGGTTGAATGAAGACGTTGTCGATCGTGTCCGAAATCCATCCTCCTTTTGAGATGTTCATTACCTGCCTCTCTTTTATTAAGGCCGATTCCATCATTTGACTCTTGTACCGGCAGTTGCTGCTATAAATTACACGTGACAAATTCCAGTTTATTCTATGGTTATGTTCATTTATATGGTTGAAAATAGCCGAGTTCTGTTGTCCATACCTAACTGACCGTTTGTGTTGTATTAATCTCTGGGGAAGGGATTTACCTGTAAATCCGATGTAAGATTGGTCACAGTCTTGGCATGGGATTTCGTATACCCCAGAGTCCTTTGGAGATGTCTTTTGTTGGACGTTAATCAGGGATTTGGCTAAGGTGTTTGGGTAAGTATATATATATATATACATACATTTTTGGAATTTCCTAAACGAACTGTGAACGATGGTTCTTATCCCTGACACCGTATGAAACTGGCATGTGGTTGTGTTAATTTGTTCCTGAAAAGCCAGCTACCACAGTTTGTGTGCCAGTGTGTCTACTGCCCGGCTTTCCGTTGTAAAAAATTAGACAAAAATTACGAATATACCATCATTTCGATACTTATATGATGTCCTGAATAATAGTGCACCTATGTCCAATCATTCGTCATTTTCCCATGAATACTAAGTTTACAATTAAAATGTTCCCTTCTAATGTAAATGTCCAAAAAAGTAAACAATCATCTTTCTCAAACTCAAGTGTATATGTGATAGAAAGGACTTGATAATTTAGTTGAGCCAATAAATTTACAATCACATATGCATAATCTTATCAATTATATAGTCTGACTAATGTTAGTGGCAATTCAAGTTTATGCAATTCGTCTTTAAGGTATTCAAGTACCGAATCAATAGGAACTTAAATGAACACTTAAGGAATATACTTCAACACTTATTAATCGTGAATCTGAAATGATAGTAATACCGTTGACTTTGTCAGTCAAATCTAAAGAACTGATAAGATGGTTACGAGAAATAATTCATAGCAATGGTGACAATATTTTTTTTTTTTACATCTCTTGAAACTTTGTAAGTTATGGAACCAACAGAACTAATTGGTCATATAAGGTTAGTTTCTGATGTGCTTTTACTAGCCCATAGATACGCGTTAGTTGTTTGTATAGTTTTATCCTTTTTTAAACACGGCCAAGACATTTTTATAACGTGCCGGGAAATTCATTTCATATGGAAATTCCATTGCTGAAAATGTGAGCCCTTTTTATTAGATCATCCTTGCATGGATCGTGATTTTTTACGTAGGTCAGACCAGTAAAGAATTGAACACGAGATTGAGACAACACAAATACTCAGTAAGAATAGGTCAAACTAATAATGCTCCATGTTTACATTTAAGTAAAATGTCCCACAGAATTCATGGGATGCAGAGCATATTATTGTCGAGTTGTAACGAACCTATTTCCAGAAACTTGTAATAAAACATATGTTTCAGTAATTAAGAAGTAATTCAGAAGTAATTGAAAGATAGAGTAAAGAGGATTACCAACAGGTACATTTCGATGTTAATCTGTTGACCGTTCTAATTCCCTTAGGACTTATACCCACCATATATACATACCTTGGTTTCCGTATATAGAGTTCAAAACTATATTGTACCTGATAGAGTTAGACGCACTTAGTGCAGGTTGAAAATCCGTATATCTTTAGTTATTGTGACCTTGTCTTGGTAATAAGACAGAAAGTACTTAGCACCTACAGTGTTTCAGTTTTCCTTCGTGGCTGTAACTTTGTTCATATTATCATCACGTTTTTAATTTCAGAAATAAAACGCACTAGACTGATAGGCCCATCCATTAAAACTATTCTGCCTTTGTTGATCTCGGTTTATCGACTCTGATGGGTATTATATGGTTTGGAAAAGGCCACGGAGCGAGCAACACCATCCCAAACCATAGCTGAGAAAGGGACGGCTATTTATATCTAATTCGTGCTACTTAGGAATTATCACTGGAAGGGATCTATAAGTGACAATGGATTGGTAACTAAGTGATTAGCACCCAACAGTACCTACCTTCAAAATACTGGTGGCCAGTATATCGGGAAAGATCCAGGGACGTACTACAATGCATGAGATTGCCGCAACGCCCAGATAAGGCCGCCACTTTGGGAGATAGGACCTTTTCCCCTTTACTAAAGGACTAAAGGGCTCACCATAGAAGGCGCTATCCTTCTATGGTGAGTTACGTTTTGGGATGGTGTTGCTCGCTCCGTGGCCTTTTCCAAACCATATAAGGCCCATCAGAGTCGATGAACTGAGGGCAATAGAGGCACAATAGGTTTAATGGACGTGTCTCTATCAGTCTAATGAGACAAGACCCATAAATAATACAAGTCTTGCGAGATACTAAAAATGACATATCCTAAAAAGATATGGAGATTTTATAATCTCATGAGTTGTATTTAGTTTAACACTTTGTTCACATTACCAAAAGATCAATGAATGTTATTTTTCTACCTCGACGGTGTAAATATACCTTGAAGTATAACCTTTTAATCATATGTATGGCACAAACAAATATTTTGGGAAAAGTTCCCATCCCTTCCGTCTTATATTATGTTTGTGTGTGGCGACGGAGGGACGGCTGGGAAATACTGCTATTCAAAGATATAAGAGAATACCAACTACCTCTTTTTTAGCGTATTTTAAATGCCGAGCTGTGTACCTTTCCTTGCTAACGAACAACCACGAGTTTCATCTTCCTATTTTGTAAGAAAACGTGCAAGATTACGGTATATTAGATACAGCTTCAGAAAAGAAAAACATACTTCTTAGTTTATTCACTCGCCGTTAGTTGACACTCCCCAATCATTCTAAGTTATCAGTATTTAGCATTTTGCAGTAAATGTAATTCATCTATCATGTATTCCTTGCTTATTTTGTTAACTGATATAAATCTTGAATATATCAGTAAGAGAGATATCTTACGGAGACCATAACACGAATCTACTATTCAATTTTCCAAAGCCTTTAAAAGAATTGTGGATAAATGACCTGGACGTCATAATCTATATTCGTGGGGAAAAAAATCGTTAAGAAAATATTGGCTTTTACACATTTCCCACGAAGCGAATGATGTCAGTCTTTAGGTGCTTTCTATTTTCCCCCCCCCCCCCCCAGTTTTCAAAAACCAAGAAAAAAGAAGCCAATTGCATTGTCTTTATATCAGCTTTGCAGAGAGAGAGAGAGAGAGAGAGAAGAGAGAGAGAGAGAGAGAGAGAGAGAATAATTATTTTTATCTAAATACTGATCATCTCATTGGCCGGAAAGGATGACCACTGCGTTTTCATAAGGGGGAAGTTGGGAACTCCTTTTCTGAGTTAGGAATTCCTTATTTAAGGAAGATTTACTTAATGGAAAAGAAGCCATGAACTGGGGCTTACATGAAAGCCTAAAGCTAATTTGCGTCTCACCCGCAATCGGTGATTTTCGCGATTTAGTCTTAAATCATGTTTAAACCCTTCTTGATTTATGTAGTACAATATCAGTTTAATCTTCCTAGAGCTGATGTAAGGATGATCAGAGTAGTGATAAGAAAGAAATTTAAATTAACCTTGGAGGGGTTAAATATGCCCGTTAGTACTGGTTCTTAAAAAAAATACTGTATTGATTTTTAGATATTCACTTCACTGGGTATGGTGTCGACTTTAGGCCAATGGCAATCATTTCATGTTCCTTTTACAAACTTTGCTCCAAGTTTAATGTTACTGTACTACCAAAGATATTGAAAATTTGATAATGTAAACATTAAAATTCAATTTACAATTGCAGTAGATAAATTAATCAGTATTAGCTACGCATGAGCTTTAACATAAACACTGATGCACATATTCTACGCGCTTCAGAGTTAACTAGCAGCCTGTGCTGACGGTAGCCTCCTGTCCAAGGCCATGGGCCCGGGTCTGGCCTGTTGGAGTGTTGTAGAACAGGTGTGAACCTCACAAAACGTCCACACAGACAGGTGAGGTACTGGTCTTCGATTCTCAATATATCTTCCTTCGTTGGATATGAGTAATGGTATAAAAATGCCTTGGTGTAAAAATCATCGTAAGCATCATTCAGGAATAAGTCCCTGAATACCAGTCCGAACATAAAGCCAATTATTATAAATTTGTCATGAATCAGGAGCATGATCATAAACTATATTCTTTTTTATGTGGTCTTCGCTTTATGATGGATGAGATGCACGCATGCAAATTGTTTATACTGGCTCTTCTTTTTGTATAAAAAAAGTAAATTATGAAAATATAGCACGACATAAATTTAAACATACAAACAATAAAGGACAAGTTATTATGCGACGAGAATTTCATAGTTACAACATGATTAATTGTGAAGGGATATATATATATATATATATATATATATATATATATATATATATATATATATATATATATATATATATATATACATGTGTGTGTGTGTGTGTATAATTTTCAGATTAGTATGATATGCCTTGAAATACCTGAATGATTTTTCTTTATATACAGAATACTATCTGTACCCGGGCATGCATTGCTGTGGCTCAGTCTAGTTAAAGAGAAAGCTCCTTTCTTTTAATCTCTGTTTCTCTCTCCAAACATCAGTCTCTCTCTCTCTCTCTCTCTCTCTCTCTCCTCCTCCTCCTCCTCCTCCCAAACAACAGCTCTTCTATGTCTGTCTGTCTGTCTCTCTCTCTCTCCCTCTTACTCATTTTTTCCATCTTTCTCCTACATAACACCCCCTCTACTCTCTCTCTCTCTCTCTCTCTTCTCTCTCTCTCGCTCATCTCTCTCTCTCTCGTCCTACCAAACACCAGTTCTTCTCTATCTTTCTCTCTCTCTCTGTCTCCTCTCTCTCAAACCCTACACCCCATCTAATCTCTCTTACTTCCTCTTCCTCACAGTCTCTCTCTCTGTCAATCCCCTTCTCAATTTTGTGTGATAAATTCGTCAAGTAACTAAGTCTGGGCATAACCAGCCCCGTTTCACGGGCAGAACCAGCTCTGTTTCAAGAAATCCTTTCTCACCCCCACCCCTTTGGGAGTAGAGCAGGTAGGATGAAACCCCACATAAAAAAACAAGCGCTTATTCGAATGCAATGTTTTTGTCAAAATTTCAAGGCATTTGCTGAAGAAAATTCGGAGATTTAAGATTTTGAACAAACGGAACATTTACATTTCTACTTATATAGAATGTTATGTTAATAATCTAGTCATCATGTATTCTGTATATTAGTGATAATTATTATATATTAGGTTTCACAATAGCGTAATTAGGAATTAATGATTAAGTAGCATAAATGCGGAAAATATATTTTATCCCAGCCCATATATTCTGGGTTTTCATCGAGAGATGTCAACGATTGCTATGTTTAGTCAAGCAGTCAAGTCCCATTGACAGACGAGAGATAAGAGGGACACTTGGCTCACCAGACAAGTTCCTGTTAGAGTCATGTAGTCCAAGAAACCAATCTTGATCTAGATCTAGTCGAATTATTGCATAAAAGCACATCGTTTGTATGATTACCTCGTCTCGATCACGTCTATTTTGGTCCCAAATGTTTTGTTTTGATATTGAAAAGGCGGGTATTGCGGAAAGTTGTTACATTACCGTCCAGCATATTCACACTGGTTGGTTACCATGAAAGTTTCCAGTAATTACTGTGATTTTCCGCAATGCGGAACCGGCCGAAGCAATCTTGATCTCTTGGCTTTATAGAAGGTTATCATTCCCTCATTGCATCTCTCCTATTTGGTAATTCAGCTTACTAGAAAATATTCTGATTGCTTTCATGTAAGTTCCCTGTATCAGGCTAGTACATCTGGAAGTATTTTATTTTTTTTATAAACAAATCTCTCCATTATTTTTGCATTTTTTACATGGTAAAATCGTATAGTATATTTCATCTGATGTGAAAATAAATCAGCCAAAATATGTAAAAGAATGATGTATACTAAATTCGCATGATTTGCTAGTGGGAAAAAAGAAAGATAAAAAGGCTACGAGCGACAAGAAGTAATTAGGTTGGCAAAATAGATGTGAATGTATTATTATAACGTTCAATATTTTTGTTCAAACATATCCACGTGCAATTACACTGGACAAGTATATCTACATTTCATAATAAGCTGGACTGTTTTGTCTCTAAAGTCCCCGATTATCTGAAAACTACTGGTTTGTGTATCAAACATACGTGAAGCGTCAGACTGAATGCAGATCACATTTTATTTAAAGTAGTCAATTTATTTGGGAAAAGAATTTTGCAAAGCTGGTTCGGTATGCAGAATTTTTAGTAATAATTTATATATTTATTAGATTAACTTGGTAAAATCTGACACTTTACGAAGTGCCTTTCATATATGAGGAGAAGGCTTTCATTGTCTTCCTATGTAGAGCAAGCCGAGATAATACAGTATTTTTAACTTAGAATATTAAATTTACCCTATCCGGAGAATTTAGCTTGACGAAACATGAATATCAAAATAACAAGGCAGACATAATGGATATGCGTAATATTGTTTGGCTGCCTGGTAATATGATAAACACATACATAGGCAGGTCTGCTGAGAAAAAAAAATGTGTTCATATAAACTTTTGTTTTTATAAATGCGACGGGCTTAAAAGAGTCCATTAGTTTTGGGAAAGGAACCAAGAACTACTAATGCTTTCCAATTTGAGTATTGATTAATAGTTATTGCTTCTAAGACAAGATCATACTCGTGATTTTATTTCTTTATTTTTGCCAATACAATGAGTTAAAAAACTATAATACATCGATATCTGATTAATCATTACAGGTACTTCCCCTAAAATAAGTTATACGGTTCTTAATCACATAATTATAAAGTCCATCTTGCAAACTTTGTCGGTAAACATTTTCCCCCTTTCTTCAATATAGTTTACGACATCAAATCTTAACTCCGTATTTGTTAAAGCCGACTGTGTTAAAGATATCCCTATTCAGCAACCACCGCATTTAAATGCATCACGACTCACTCTCGCAATAGTGCACAAGGGACCCTATATCTTGTATCGACATTCTGATACCGACGCTTACGGCGGTTGTTTTAAGAAAACGAAAAGGGGGTCAGAATAAGAGAAGAATACTGAAATAAAGGGAGGGAAAACGTCCCTCTTAACTGTATAATATTTCTTTGCTGAATCAATTGTAGAAGGAACTTGTCATTAACAAGTACTTAAATAAAAAAAAAATAAAGTAAAAAATACTAATTTCAAATAGCTACATGAAATATACAGTGTCTCAAATTGTCTGTTTGTCATTTTGTCACATTCTTCTGAATGGGTAATTCTTATAAACTTGAACCTACTGGGAAGTTTTTTCTCAAATTCTCAATTATTCGTTTAATAAAT
>NC_087207.1:80982119-80994619 GCF_015104395.2 Macrobrachium nipponense
TTACAATGTCTTAAAGTTTCCGAAAGCACTTGCAACTGTGTTGCTAGATATTCCAGGTCCGTTTAACCCTTATTTTAATTACTAATATTTGCAGTGTCATTTAACATGGCTCGGGCACAATCAAAATGACCCCTCCGATGCATACTAGGCCAGAAATTGGTATATAGTTTCTCATAGTTTATCCTGCCACATGATTCAAGGTGACTTCCAAATCTGGTGTTTTTCTATCCCATCGTTTACATCCAAATTTAATGGCCCTGGTTTTGCACATCGTGACCACCCTTATCGCCAAAATATCGTAACGTTTTGCGAAGAAAAAATCGTCCTCTCCATTCTCCTCGAGTGGAGGAACCGTAATTGTTTTCAATGTTGGCGGAACTTTTACCACCTCGTGGCTCCCACACTTGTTCATGAAGTGTAGATTCGTCGTCTCCCAATGGAAGAATTTTAAATGCCTCCTGTGTTGCTGAACTTGTATATTCCTTGAGTCTCATGCAAGAGCTTCCTACACCCGCCTCGTAGAAGTATTGTAGAACACTGGTTAGCCCCAGAGAATATCCTGAGATGACTCCACATGAACCATCAAAGATTTTCGGTCCCTGTAGTAGTAGGTAGAAATCTGTGACCTCATCGCTCATGGTGAAGACCATACATCTGGCCAAGTAGATTTTGTTGTTACTACTCGATATAAGTCAGTGTGTGTCTGTGTTTAGTCATAAACAAGTTCTAACTGACACCCTGACAAGTATATCCATTTCAAAAAGAAAATCCTACTTCCACACATGTATCTGTCCTGAACTAACACGCACAACCTTATAGACAATTACTAAAAACTGAAATTCCTCATTAAAATAAACATGGTCTGTATTCACTGACTCTTTAAAAAAATACTGGAAAAGCTTTTATCACTAACTGACAACTCAAAGAATTAACCCATTATCTAATAAGTGCACCAACTAAACCCTATAATTTTTATACCAGTATTCTCCAGAAAATATAAATTTTGACACTCATTCATATGTTATGCATCCCAAAATAAATTCTACAACTTTTCTAAAAATAACAAGTCATCGAAAATAAAAAATGCCAAAAAAAAAAAAAGCCCTAACACCACTTAATCCCTGTTACAGATTTCCCCTAATGAAAAATAATTATTGAAACCCTTTCACCATATTAGCAAACATTGTTTTGCATTCCACACAAATATTACCGCCACAAACAAATCAGTAGTAATCCACTATAACCCCTTTAGATTTCTCACAACGAAACATCATCACCTAAAATGCCAGCAAGAAGATAAACCCTATGAGTATCCAACTCTAAAAGAAAACATCAACAATGGTCTCGTCCAAGACACCACCCAGCATTGTCAGCATCAAACGACCTGTTTATTCCAAAAATCGGTAAACAGTCACATTCCCCTGTCTAGCTGACTTTATAAACTCTGAAGTCACCATTAACCTCAAAATAAATCCTCACAAAAACCACAAAACCTCATCAATCCTCTATAATACCACAAAACCTCATTAATCTTCAAAAGAAAATCCTTGCTAACCTCTAATCAGAACTAGTACCAAAACCATCTACCTACATTATATAACAACCAAGGAAACCACCTCCAAGGGATATAACTTCAGAAAACCACTAACCACAAAATACCAACCAAGCCAAAATAACACTGGTGAATATACACAATGAACCAGTACCACCGCCAAAACCATAATACCACAAAGAACCACAAAATCATAAACACCAGCCCATTGGCTCATAAAACCCAGGATCACTACTAAAAATCAACATCACCAAAAATTCAACACAACCAAAAATAAACAACACCAAAAATCAACAGCACCAAGAATCAAGACCACCAAAAATCAACTTGTGCCACAACTTTTATCCTCATCCCTAGTAGCATTATAGTATTCCTCATAAAAACCAAAGGGTATCAGCTATTATTATATCTCCAGAAAACTCTGCAAAGATCTCTCACTCCGAGGTATTTTAACACATTATTCCATTATTACAATAATTACCCCAGATATTCATGCTGAATTGGCGCAGTTGCACACAATGAGGAAAATAGTAAAAACGAAAAAGAAATATAATATGACACGTCTCTATCTTTCACATTTCATCATCTATATGTAAAACATAGAGGAAAAACACAATGCATAACTGCACAATGTCCCTTTTGTACCATTTTCCCGTCTTCTTGATCTTCGATATATGCGTTAATCTAGACAGACTTGTCTTTTCATGCGAGATTAAAAACCTGCTTCCTCTCTTTTCTACAATAATCTTAAAAGTGCAACGTTAACACACCCTTACTAAAATTGCTTCGCTCCACCATTTCTCGTGTCTTCAACTCAAGATTGCAGATGAGACAAGCATGTCTCTCTTTGCCGCAGAAATTAATGACTTAATTGCGTCCTCCTCACGAGAAAGCTTAGGCAACAAATCAAATGTGCCTCGCTCGTGTCAACCAAATAATGCTTTAAATGGAGGCATTTTAATACTTACTAACGATACTATTAATATTATGAATAACTGTATCTGTATATCTATCCTAGCGGTTATTGTTGCCGCCAATAGTTTTCAGGAGAGGCTTTAGCTCTTTTAGGTTTGCTCGTTCACGTATCCTATTATCTTCCGGCTTGTATGCAATGATTGTTACCTTTATTTACAAATTCCCTACCATTATCAGTCATATAAAACCATTGAAAAATGCCACAGCTATTTCTTCTGCTGTTTTATGCTTTAGTGGGAAAATTTCCACTACCTTCATTAGTTCACCTATTACAACCAATAAATACCTGGAGCCATATGATGATTCACAAAAATTCCCCAAGATATCCATGTGCACCCTCTGATGGGGTCTTCATGATATTGGGTATGACCCTAATTTGCAAGAAGTTACCTTTGCAGGTTTGCTAGCATTGTATGCTGTAAACTTTTTCACAAAATTTTCTACATCTGCCCACTTATTCTTCCAAATATACTTATTACACATTTCATTATACATCTTTTCCACCCCCAAGTGTGGACTACCAAAATTGTAATGTACTTTATTCAAGACCACTGTAATTACGACTTTTGGGATTATGATGGTGTTGTATCCCTTTACTTTCAGTCGTCCTTAATTTATATTTAAATTTCCCAACGAACAAATTACCCTCTAATTCCAAAGCTGAAAAAGGCAACTTATAACCTTTCCTGACTAATTCACCTCTAAGGAACGGTTTTCATGCTCATCTTGCCTTTGCTCTATGAGACTCATATCCCTTCGTATAGAATCACTAGTAACTACCCCCAACTTGAAATCCTTCTGTCTCATAAAACCTTCTACTAAGCGCATCCACTACCACATTATGTCTGCCCTCTACGTATTTGAGCTTTGCATCAAAATCCCTAATTTTAGGAACCACCTAGCTTGTTTAGGCAACAGACCTGGCTCATTAAAAAGTTCTAATAATGTCGTGGTCTGTAATGTTCTACTTTATTCTCCATTAACAGCATTTTGAAATGAACCAAACTTTTGCTACCACTGTGAAAAAAATATATCCTAGTTTTACCAGACCACTGAGCTGATTAACAGCTCTCCTAGGGCTGGCCCGAAGGATTAGATATTTATACGTGACTAGGAACCAATTGGTTACCTAGCAACGGGACCTACTGCTTATTGTGGGATCCGAACCACGTTGTATCGAGAAATGAATTTCTATAACCAGAAATAAATTCCTCTGGTTCGAACTTCGCACCACCTGGTTGGTAGCCGAGCGCGAAATGCACTCGGCCAATATGGAACTACCACTGCAAAGGCTTCCTTATCTTCTGTAGCCATTAACCTTTCATTGCTGCCCTTTGTCTCATGTTTCCTGCTATAATAACTTATTGGATGGAATTTTCCTTCAAACTTCTGCATATGGCATCAGTCACTAGTTTGAAAAGGTTCGGTAAAATCCGGAAATTTCAGAACTGGGGGATTCATTAATGCATCATTAACTTTCTGAAAAGCTACCTGAATATACTTCCCGCAACACATCTGTTAAAGGAGCTGCCAAAATAGAAAAGCCTTTCACAAATATTCTAAAGAACCCAGCCATCCCCAAAAATGACCTAACTTTTTTTCTGTCTTAGTGACAGAAAAACCTGCAATTTATTTGACTTTATCATCATTTACTTTAAACCCCTCTTTAGATGTAACATGACCTAAATTTGCAATCTACTTCTTCAAGAAGTCACAATTTTCTTTGAACACTTCCATGTGATGCTCGATCGAGTCTGTTGCAATCAATATTATCATCCATGTACAGAAAGAAATTCTTGCCTGATAGCCCATGCAAATCATTGTTTACCAACCTCGTCTTCACTATCTTCACTAAGAGGAACCTGCCAAAATTCCTGCATAAAGAATATTGAAGGATATATCCACCAAAAGGTCTGGTATGCAAGTGACCAGATAATAGTCAGGAATTGTTTTCTCATTCAGTTTCCGGAAATCCACACATACTCAGTCTGAACTGTCCTTCTTAGGCACCGTCAGTAGGGAAAAGTTGTACAGGGACTCACTGGGTCTAATAAGCCCTTCCTCCTCCCATTTATTAACCTCTTTCTCTACCTGCAACGTAACTTGTCCCCTTTTAAAGGCGCAATACTCCGGTTAAAGCTTCTATATGCTCCTTGCAGTCTGCATCAGCTAAATGATCCCAATAGAATTTCCATCTTATTTATTTGCATTCTGCGTCTGAAAACTCAGTACCACATAAGTATTCGTCTGATACTTCCTAGCTGTGTCATTACAATCCAACAATGCCACCCATGTAACACTTCTGTTCGATACCCTGCTTACCGACACTATGCTAATAAACCTTTTAGTTTTTTACTACCCTCAATTGTGCATACCTCTTTGGGCATTTTCACTTCCCTCATTGTAACTGGATTAAAAATAACATCCTCTGATAAAACCCCTTTTAATACACGACCATCATACAGAGCACCCTCGCGTGACTAGTTATTCACCCCATGTTCCTTATACCATCAACCATAACCTAAATGTTAGTATCAGTATCATCATTGTTATCAGTATCACCGTTATTAGCCATACCACTATTATTATCAGTATTATTATCAACAATATCATCATTATAATCACCAATATCACCTCCAATATTACCGCCAGTATCACCGATATCACCAATAACCCCCATATTAACCTCAGTGTCTTTATTCACCTCAGTTCCACATTCATATAGAATAAAAACACCCGGTATCCCAACCATTATGCCACTAACTAATGCCTGACAAAACCCCCACCGACAAAAACCCCACCGACAAAACCCCCACACGACAAAACCCCGACAAAACCACCACACGACAAAACCCCCACGAAACAAAACCCCTACTAACAAATTACCTATCGTTATTCGATAGTTATTCACAGTAGTTATAAGGACACAATGTTATTTTATTAGTAACTGCTAACTAGCAAACTATCTATAAATATTTGTATTGTTAATTTTCTTTTGATAGCTATTTACAATGATTACAAGAACTTTTTCTTAAAACGTAGCTTTAGATTGAGATTAAATAAACTTTTCTTTATTTGTTTGCCCATCATGTAAGTCATCTGTAAAAACAAAGGTTGAGAGAAACTGTGCTATAAAGGTTATATGTATGCTAAAAAAAATTTACCAGTACTACTACGAAGAGATGGGAATGTTCTAAAAGATCAACGTTTGGATGTAATGGAAAAAATAACTATAAATTTAGAAATCTTGGACGTCATTTCATGTATAGAACATAAGCATGAGCGAGATGAAGGATCAGTGGAAGTAGCAAAAATGCGTACAGCCCTCTATCAACAGGCCAAATCAACTAGAAGAAATACTGGTCTCATTGTAGCGGATTCGTTGGAGAGTGACAAGAAGGAAGACTTGCCATTGGAAATATAAATACAGTTAAAAGATATGATCAAAGAAAACGACAAGAAGGACGCCCTAAGGATCAAGAATCTTTGAGGGACTTGAAAATTACAGGAGAGTGGGCTATGACTAGAGGAGAAAATTCTGTGACTTTTCTTCTTCATGATAATGATACTGAAGCCAATAATCGAACAATTATATTTGCTACAAAAGATGCGATGATTCTACATATGTGACTTCACAATTTTACTTATTTCAACAAACTATTTTTCAAATCTAGATTATTGTTGACATCTTCTGTCTAATAAATAATCAGAATATGTAAATTTGACTTTATATTCTTATTTTTTTCGAAGGATTTAAAAAAACCTGTAAACATTGATAACTTGTTTTTAATAAAAGTTTAAAAATCAATGAATTCTGACTTTATAATCTTATTTTTTCTAAAAGAATTTTAAAACTGTAAACTGCTAACATTTGTTTTTAATAAAAGATTTAAAATTCAATAAGTTTTCTTGGATCGCCTGAAGAAAAGCTACCCCAACACACGCTGGGGTCGCTTTTCTTCAGGTGGAAAATATTGGGGTCGCTTTTCCTAAGGTGAGGAATTAACATGGGTTACAGTAAGGCCGTGCGGAACGGCGCTTCGCGCCTTATCCACATATTTAAAGATTCTTGGCAAGCTCGTTATGCTCTGGCAAGAGGTAATGTTGTGCTGCGCGCGCTAGCCACAGTGGTTACAGTAGGTTTGATTATTTTTGTACTGAAATTGCAAGACAATACGCTTTTAATTAACTATTGATTGTTTGTCTAAATTTGTGTTTTTAACAACTGTTTAATAAAGTAGTTTTTTAATGAATATTTATCTATATTTTTTTCTCCTTTTTTCTATAATATTATGAGCTAAAGTGGGTCACCTGAAGATTGGAGACACCAACAAGCAGGGGTCGTTTATCTTCAGGTGGAAAATATTGGGGTCGCTTTTATTCAGGAGGAAAATATTGGGGTTGATTTTCTTCAGGAGAGGTATTAGGGTTTGCTAATCTTCAGGTGATCCGTTTACTTTGATAAACTTCCTAAATAAATATAAAACTAGTCATTTCGTAAATTTCTTCTGAAAGATATGTGGGTGCTTTTGTAAGTGGGGGTTTTGTCATGTGGGGGTTTTTTCGCCCACCGTCACTAACACCTGTATGGACTGATATCCTGTGTCTCCTACATGCAGTATGACCCAACAAAAGTATGTTGCCCAAAGCAACCCCTCTTATCACCAAAACTGGTTCTATTAACACCCGATCACCCAGAAAGAACTGCACTCTCATAAAATCAACAGCATTTAATCTACGGGCTTGCACATCACTCACCATCTCTGTTGAGGGTTTCAAAAAGTTTTGGGAGAACATGGATTGATAAAGATCATGGTCGATTGAATTAACTGACGCTCACGTATCAATAGAAAATGGGATCCTGAGATCCCCCACTGTTCCTTGTACTATCAACCTGGTCACTTACAAATCATCTGTACCCTTTTTGTTGGTAAAATTTCCCAAAAATTTCGCCGATCTCTTTATCCCTTTGAGTGACCTACTTTGGAAGTTCTTGTAAAAGAACTCCCAGCTTTCTGAGGTTTGGGTCTTGCATCTCTCCGTTTCTGGTATGGACAAGACAGCCAAAAGTGATCTACACTTTTGCATAATCCACAATATTTGACTCTACATAGTTTCTTTGTGTGCCTTTGTTTATTACATTTGAAACAACACAACTGCTGCCCTGGATCCATAGATCCCGTCTCATATTCCACTTTTGCATACAATTAGTATGGAGGAAAATAAATCCCTTTGTGTTGAATTCCTGGGACTGTTCCTTTGGATATGTGTTTCTGAACCTGAGAATAAATCAGTTCCTCAACTGATATAGTTTCAATCTTTTCATCAAAACTATCTACAGTGAGGTCCAAGACGTTGTGTAGAAGCCAGGAAAAATGCAACAGTCTGTTAAAGTTATAAAGGGATATCTTATTACCATTACCCATGGGGAAATTTTCCATTTCTGTATCCATTCTCCCGCTGAATCCAATAGCTGAGATCTATGCTCAACCATGGTTTTCTGACCTCTACTAATCTTGTAGAGACCTCTCAGATTTCCCACCATAACCTTGTGTTCCTTTATTCCATAGGCTATCCTCAGAAATACTTTTAATTTGGTCCTTGACCGGCATTTTTTGTACTTAAAACTACAGCAGCGATGTACTAAGTCTCCCCTGTCGAAATTCAACAAGGCTTTTGCCTCTATAAACGCCTCTGCATTACTTTTAATTCCCTTGGCTTCTAAGAAATTTTCATCTCCCTCAATAAAATCTGCACTGGCTGGGAAAGAACGACATCAACAATATGCCTAAAAGGTGAACCCCCGCTGCAACCTTAGTGACTTCGTGCAACAAAATATAATCACTGTTATCTGCCTCTGCAGATTCGACCCAACCTCGGTAGTATCAGTAATATTTCCCAAATTTTCCTCACAAATCACCACCTACAACCAAATATATACGAATTCCCAACACATAAATATTTTCAAAGTACTGGTTTCTCAACTCCTCTTTCTAGCTCTTTGTCAAGGTTAACAGCTGACCAAATCTGGGTTATTGGCGTAGCGAAAGAAAACATGAGAGAGAGAGAGAGAGAGAGAGAGAGAGAGAGAGTGACAGACAGAGACAGATAGACAGACAGACAGACAGAGACAGAGAGAATTATCTGTTCCTCTCCATTCACTTCCAGTCGAGAACTTTTGCTGACTAGCGATCCCCGACACTGACCTAAGTCCTTGCATGCACCACCACACGCTCACATAGAAAAAAAAATGAAACACTCGGAGCTGTATATTCTCCTCAATAAACTAATTCCCGAGAGAGTAAAAACAGAAATCAAACAGCTTTAAAAATCAAATAAAACATTCCCTATAAAAGCAGTTTCAATTGAATACCTTGCAATAAATCACAAAACATATTTCATTCTACTTCCCTGAACAAAAATATGAGTGGGAAATAAAGCCAAACCTTTGAACTGTCCCTTGAATCCCGCAAAGAAAATGAAATACACAAGTTCAAAAAGTATCAGAATAATAAAAAAAATATAAATACTGACACATTACCTCTTCATTATAGAAACAGCACGAGACACCCTATACACACTTAGATCGCCTATTCAATGCTTTACCCATATCTATTCACACGTGCCCCGAAATTTCTATACACTGGCGACAACCCTCATATATGATGAATTTTTTCTGACTCAACTTGAAACACCTCATGAGCGATAGAGCGACAATTGCCATATGTCCTAAATATATTTTTTTTTCCAACATCAACATGATTTTCTAATTCCTATGAAGCCCCTGTCTCTTCAAAAATGTAATCCATAGGCCTGATTGACTTTCCTGACTGCCAGAAATCTGTTCCTGTTTTAATTAAAAGGAGAAAATTATTAATTGATAACTTAACCTACCTTAGCATCCACCACGGACTGGCAACTCTGCAGCTAAATCAAATTATCAAATCTAAGGGTTAAAACTATCTCCCCAAAAGAATTAACATGAAAAACAAGGAAAATTAATATTAAAATTCCAAAACCCTGAGCACAACTACTTCAATAGTCATCTTGATTTAAAAAAGATGTCAAAACCCATCAGTATTTTCCCAAACAAAATTGTCAATTAGAGGTTTCATTTTGTGTGGTAACAAACCGAATCCATCTGTAAAAGAAACTGCAATTATCAGAAATGAAATAACAAAGAATGGATAAATGTACAATAAAAATGTTAAGCGTGGTCCCTGCACTTCAGCTCCCTTCAGGGTATCTGTAAGATTTCACAAGTTTTTTTCAAAGTTCTTTCTTTTTCTTTACCTTTTTTAAATGATCTTCTATGCACCTCCTCTGACTTGCCTCACTGGTAATCACTGCAGTCTAATAATCCATTTCCTAATCACTACCCAAATATATTACATTTCCCACTCCCTGATGGACATACGAATGCACTCGCTAAATTGTTCTGGAACTTTCCATGAACACACCCTGTTTGACGCATTAACGGACATACACAACTGTATATTTCTGACGTAACGCTCACCTGATAGTAACTGGGTTGAATGCGCACCCGGGCTCTCGCCGATGAAACTTGATAATATTTTGCTTTTCAGCCCAGCGACATGAGGATTTTGCTAACTTCTTAAATTTTCCCAATGTATTCGCGACTGCGTTGGTACACATGCTAATTTGTTGGGGACAATGTCCTTTGAATCCTTATTTTGATCATCAATACTTCCAGTGCCTTTAACATATTTATGTAGCAGATGAGTTACTTCAGTGTGAAACGTGTTATTTCAAAGTAACAAACAACCAGAAAAATAACCAAGTACAATAGTATGAAATTCGTTTTGGAATCAATTAAGTGTTCTCACAGAGTGGAAAATCAAAGGAAAACGCTAATTTTGCCAATGGAAGCAATTAATGCTCTGCCTAAACAAACCCATAGCAAAGCCAACACAGAAGCACACAAGTCTTGAATTCATATTACCGAGACCCACTGATTTTGAGAAACTAAGGAAAGCCAACTATAGTCTTGTAGTTAATTTCTAGCTTTTCTGAGCAAGTAAATGGCTAGGTTGCTTCTGATTATTTGTCAAAATTTTTAAATAACATGACTTACCTGAAGACTTAGTAAATACATTTAAATTTTTTTGTAGTTGACATTTCACTATAATTAGTATTAAGATGAGCATCATTCCTGAAATTTAGGCTGTCAAATCATGTACTTGGGCCCTTCCAGCCATCCATTCAGCGGCTAAGAAAAGGAAGAAAGGGAATTGGAGTGGTTAAAAAGCAAGATAAAGAGATCTACAAAATAAATAAAATTAAATACAAGGGTAGAAAGACGGAACTGGGAGGAAATACTGCAGCTGAGCTGTTAAACAATAACTTTTATTATTATTCTGAAGATAAACTTTATTGTTGAGAAACATGACCATTGACTTGAAATTCAAGCATCTAAAGAATATAGTGTTCATTTGAAAAAAAATTGCACAAGATAATAGGATATATGGAAATAGGTGAAATACTGAAGAACGAGGAGAACTGGTTTAAAGTATTAATGCGTTGCATCTGCGCTTGAACTTTTGAGTTTCTGATAATGCAACATCCTCGAAGAGACTGTTCCACAGACCAAAGGTGTGAGAAATGGAGGACCTCTGGAACTGAGAAGCTCAGCAGCATGACCCATTCTAAGCTGTTCAATTAATCTGGTCGCTCTCAGCACGAGAAGATCAGGGATCAATTCTGGGGGGCAAATATTCTCTGTTAAAATACAACAGATAAAAAAAAGAGAGACGATTTGTTGAGTCCAAGTCATAACTGCTGATGTATACAGACAGAAACTTACTACCACGAAGCACTCTATAATTATCTGAGAGAAGCAAATATCCACAATAGAAAGTGGTACTCTGGTATAGAAAGGACAGATGACCTAAAACAGCTTACATTGATTTAATCATTGTTATGAATATATGAGCCAATACATATAACACCTAGCTTCTGTGGGGCATTGCTTGAAGGGGGAGTGTGTTGGGAAGCAGTACCAGATCTACTAATCCATATTGTTTTTGTTTTTTTCTGGAATTCAGCCTCAATGCTTATTATTATTATTATTATTATTATTATTATTATTATTATTATTATTAGTTATTATTATTATTATTATTCAGAAGATGAAACCTACAGACTACAATGTTCACCAATGTGCTCCATGTCCCGATCGTGACGAAAGCCAGCTTTCATTATAATAAATGGAGATTTTACTACCCACAAAAGTTGAATCATTGGCATATTGATCAATATTGTTTTTAGGCCAACAAACACATCACGTGGATAGACTAAAATTAATGGTGAACCCTGAATACTACATTGTGGGCCACCAGACTCAAAAAGTCTTGGTTCAGTGAAGATCCCATTTGAGGAACTCGATACTGGCTATTTGTAAGGAAATCTTGAAGTAATCCTATAACATGTACACCCACTCTAATATTCTACAGTTCATAAGTGCCTTAGGATTTGCTAAGCTCATGATTTACTAAATCAGCTCTCTAACCTATTTAAGCTACTCTATATTCACTGACTGCTTGCTATACGCATATTGACGATTAGAAAACAATCCTTTGGAATCTACGCATATATATATATATATATATATAACATCAAAACGAACAAGTAAACAGGACAAGTTAAAAACACAAAACTTTAAATAGAAACAAATATATCTAAATAAAAGATTTAAAAAATAAGAAACAGAACATTTAAAAAAATTTCAAAAGTTAAGCAGAGATTGACCAACTTATTCCGCGGCAATGTCAAGACTGGAGAGAAAAAAAAAATTAAGAGAGGTAGTGTGCAAGCAGAGGTTTGGGTGTTCAATAAAGGGACGAGTCGTTTGATCATTAATGATTCTAAAATGGTCAATTCATGGCTGTTGGAAGCTCGCCCTAAAACTGAAAAGTACTTATTTTCAATAACAGTTTTACGCAATCTAGAGTGA
>NC_087207.1:81002119-81017119 GCF_015104395.2 Macrobrachium nipponense
ATCCGAATTTTTGCTTATAGAATGATTCCCCGAATGAAAATACATTATTAGATGCACATAATTCAACTAACTTTGTTATTTTGTCAACAGCCAATAGGAAATGATTTGAATAGGGTGATAATTTTTCTCTCAAAAATAGAAGAACGTTCTGTGCTGGTACTTTTGTAAATAGGGAATCTACGTCAAGGCTTAAAAGTTTTATGTTGTGAAGTGGTATATGTGCTTTTCTGAATTTGTGACAAAAATCTTCCGAATGTTTAATGTGACTGGGAGAAAAAGTGCCTAAAAAAGGGAAAGGAGGCCAGCTAACCATTTAGAAATTTTGTAATTGAAAGCTCCAGCACATGAAACGATGGGTCTGAATGGAAGATTGTCTTTGTGAGTTTTGGGAAGGCCATAAAAGTAGGGGCGTTTAGGATTAATTACTTTAAATTTCTCTAATAGTTCAATACTCTTTTTGTCTTGGCCAATTAATCTTATTTTCCGAAAAAATTCTGTGGGGATGTTTTGGAGGGGATTTTTCATCAGTTTGTTTTAAGTGTTTGCGTCGCTAAGGAGTTGGTTGATTTTGTCGAGGTAGAAGTCTTTGTCCATTATTACGATTTTGCCATCTTTGTCTGATCTACTTGTTATAACATCTAACTTTTTTAGCGAGCGGATGGCTATCATAAATCCACAGGGAACAGGATATTTCTTATTTAGGTCAGTTAAAGCATTTAGTAACACTCCTTTTAAACATATCTCTTCACGGCTGTAGTTTCTATCAGATATGAATTTATCAAAAGCCACTATGAAGTCTAGGTTGTTTTTGGGGTCTTTCATAAGGGCAAATGATAAGCCTAGATTTAAAACTAAATGTTGATTTACAGTAAGGGGGGTGTTGGATAAGTTTAAAACTTTGCCTTGTTGCTCAAGATTATTCCATGCGCTATCGTTTATTAAGTTATTTAACTTGCGTAAAAGTCTGTTGGAATAAGTCACGCTATTACTGGCAGCAATGTCAGAACAGAATAAAATCAGATACTTGTATATGTGGTACATAGTGAGGAGGCGAAGACTGAGTTAAATATATCACTCTGCGTAGTACGATGTCGTTTTTCGTGTTGGTGATTCTTTCCTCCAGGAAAATCTTACATGAGAGAGGGAAGGGGTCTAATTGCAGAGTCCATCTCCCGAATCCATACATTTTTGGTAGTTCCTCTTCCTTGAGGCATTCTTCTAGAAGTGTTTTTGATTTTTTAGCCGGTGTAGTCTGATCAGTTCTTTCTCAAACTTGCAATAAACTGGCTTAACTTCTGGAAGTAAGAGAAAAATCGTGGAAAGGCGGTTGAATTCCATAATGGTGCCGAAAATGACTGGTAAAAATGTTCTGTTACAACAGAATTCCATGTAATGAAAGGAGCCCATAAAAAAACACCAAAATATAGAGAGAAAAGTACTATATTTCAGAGACTGCTGTCTCCCTCTTCAGGTATATGAATGATAAAAATTTACAGAAAAGGTGGTATTTATACCAAGAGATCCATCCACAGGTAAGCCAATTTAGGTCAACCCCGCTGATAATCTTATTTAATCTTCTTAAGAATTGATTGAATTGAAATCTTGTTGATGACATCTGAATTCCATGCTCCTTTTGAGATGTTCATTACCTGCCTCCTCTTTTATTAAGGCCAATTCCATCATTTGGCTCTTGTACCAGCAGTTGTTGCTATAAATTGTATGTGACAAATTCCAGTTTATTTTATGGTTTTGTTCATTTATATGGTTGAAAATAGCTGAGTTCTGTTGTCCATACCTAACAGACCGTTTCTGTTGTATTAATCTCTGGGGAAGTGATTTTCCTGTAAATCCGATGTAAGATTGGTCACAGTCCTGGCATGGGATTTCATAAACGATTTGGCTAAGGTGTTTGGGTGAGTAAATGCAGAAGGGTTAGATTTTCCGAGGGTCTGAGTCACCGTCTTAATCTCGTCCAGGTGAGGAACTTTTATTTTATTGTTGGGTGTATCTCTGGTCTTATCTCGAGGGGTTTGGTAGAAAATTACATTTGTTTTGTGAATTTCTTCATCAGTTATATGGTCAGGATACTTTAAAGACGAAAGCTTATGAATTAGTTCAAATTCTTTTTCCAGGAAATCTGGGGAATAAATTCGTAAGTCTCTTGTCAAGTACCGGCTTTCTTCATTAATTAAACGGATCCGGGTACATATTGTATATACCTAAATAAATAACTAATGGTAACCTTCTTTCGTAATAAGTACAAAATCCTGAAACTAAGTTAAAATGTAGCTCTCCAGTATCCTTGTAAAACCTACCTTCTGATTCCCCCTCCTGTCTCGTTCTCTTTACTCCCCCTCTCTCCCCATCCCCCCCTCACGTTTTCCTTCGCTCTGGCTTATTTGCCACCTGTGTGTCTCGTCCCAGCTCCTGCCTCGTAAGCGCTTGTTAAGAACTTCTCTGATCATTGTGAGTATGGTTATTATACCATATGATGTTTTGGATTTGGTATTGGGCAGAATATTTACTTTATTATGTTGGTTATGTTAATTAATTGGTAATATTTTGATATGTGAAGTTTTGTTAATTAAATGTAATTGTTTTATTGTTTTTTCCATATAACCTATTGCTAATTTTGTGGATTTAACTTGAACCTTGACAAAAGGGGGCCTGACCGGGATCTCTAAATTTAAAATTAAATTCTGCCCAAATCCATTTCAACGTAACATTTTGTATTCTGATCATGGGATATGATTATCATGTGTTGAGTATTAATGTTACAGTGCGCAAGTAATTCAGTGATTTTTCAACAGTGATACCGTAATCCTTTTAGAGTAAGCTTTGTTTTTAGTACTAACGAGGTATCTCTATTGTTCTGTTCACGAGCCACCATCGACCTTAAGTGTCTTTAAACTTTAATTACGGTTGTAACTAAGCCAATATAGTTTATAATCGGGTCTTGAGCACTGATTAACCACTTTCGTTGTATTTGGAGCATTCCGCGGAAAATCTTAAGGTAACATATTTTGCTTAGCGGCCGTCGACATGGGTAGTTCGTGTAAATGCTCGTTATAACTAATTATCCTTGTCTGAAGCATTCTTTTCCGAGGTGTTAACTTCAGAATTCGCTTCCATTGTGCACATTTATTATGATTTCAAGTGTTTAACACAGTATATGGTGTAGACTATATATCCTACTTTCAGAAGTAGCAATTGTTTACAAGATGTTACTAACAGGTAGACGTCTCTTAACTCGAAATGCCGCTCTTTAGTGTTGATGATTTTCATAGTGACCCAGCGTCACACCTGACTTCCATTGTTGTCGCTAATAAGAATGAACTTTTGTTGTTAGCAGCTAAATTTGGGGTAGCTCTTCCTCCTAATGCAAAGAAGGATGTAGTACGTAATTACATAGTACAGCATTGTATAAGTGAAGACCTAGTGGATAGTTCTGAGGGTAGCAAGTATATCGTAGACGTGGGTGATAAATCGTTGGATGTAGAGTATATGAAGCTGGCTCTTCAGTTAGAGCAAACGAAAAGGGAAGCCATAAATGCTGAACTAGAGAAGAAAAAGAGAGAGTTGGAAATAGAAAATCAGGCTTTATTAGAAAGACAGCAAAAGGAAAATTAGGTTTTATTAGAAAGACAGCAAAAGGAAAATGAGGTTTTATTAGAAAGACGGCAAAAGGAATTGGAGTTTATTCAAGCTAAATTAGACTATGAAGCTCAGTTAGCTCAGCAAGTGGAAGAGAGTAAAATCAGGTTAGCTATGGAAAATAAAATACAAGAATTAGAACTAGAAGCTAGACAACCAATGAAATTTGATTTGACTAGATGCATCAAGTTAGTTCCTAAGCTCGATGAGACTGAAGTTGACGTGTTTTTTAAGAATTTCGAAGACTTGGCTTCTTACATGAAATGGCCTCTTGAACAATGGGTGTGGCTCATTAAGCCTAAGTTGGTCGGGAAAGCTGCCACTGTTGTTGGTAGTCTGGTAGGCGAATTGAGCTATATGGTATTCAAAAAAGCTGTTTTAGATGCATATGCTGTGACTAGTGAAGGTTATCGTCAGAAGTTTCGTAATTATGTTAAGCCCCATATTAAGACTTGGACTGAATTTGCTGCAGAAAAATTAAGGTTGTTTAAGAAGTGGCTTGACTCGGAAGATGTAGTTACTTATGAGGAATTAATTAATCTCATTGTAACTGAGGAATTTAAGAGACGTCTCCCTCAAAATATCATGTTGTATATAGCTGATAAGGAAGAGAAGGATCTCAAAAAGGCAGCTGTTTTGGCTGATAACTATTCATTAATACATAAAGGCAGTCTGGGTAATGTAAAACAACATAGAGCAGAACCGCTGGGTGATAAAGATGGGAAGACTGATAGGGGTTTGTTTTGCAATTATTGTAAGAAGGAAGGCCACATTATTAGAAATTGTCCAAATCCTGCATGTAAGAGGGGAAAAGTGACTGAAAACAGAGCTCCAGTTAAGGTGTTCCCAGGATACAAATCAGACGCCGGTAAAGAATCTGCAATGCATTGCGTATCACAGGATAAGAATTTGTTTGAAAAATTCATTTGTAACGGTACAATATCATTGCACAGTAGTGATAAACCCATTGAAGTAAGAATGTTAAGGGATACAGGTTCAAACCAAAGCATTTTAATTAAAAGTGTTGTTCCAAATCTCACATTGCTTGATGAAAATGTCATAGTCAGGGATTTAACTGATGCTAAACTATTGCCGCTTACAGAAGTGTTCATGGATTGTCCGTATGTAACTAGTAAAGTAAAAATGGCTGTTAGAGAAGGGAATTTCCCCTTGCCAAATGTACAAGTGTTACTTGGTAACGATCTTGCTGGAGAACTGTTGTTACCCAATCTGATAATGTATGAAACTCCTGGAATAATAGAGGAAAGTGAGAATGAAAGAGATCGTGAGTGCGAAAAAGAGGAAAATGAAAAGGAGTCAAAAGTGGAGGGTTGTGTTAATGTGACGACCCGCAGTATGGTTAATAATGATCGAGTGAAAGTAAGTGTACCCAACCTCGCAGATAAAGTACAAACGAACAAGAAAAGCCTTGTAAAGTTACAGAGAGAAGATCCAACTTTAAAGGGTGTTTATAAGCAAGCATTGAAGAAAGGAATGGAAAAGGTACCTGGATATTACTTTAAGGATGATTTACTTTTTCAGGGTTTATATAGACCTCCTAGGCTGGGTAATGATGAAACATGGAGTGACAGAGAACAGTTAGTAGTCCCTCATGATTTACGTAAAGATTTATTGGAGCTCGCTCATAATGTTATTCACATTTGGGAATTACTAAAACTTACAACCGCTTAGCTTATGATTTTTTCTGGCCTAAAATGAAGGCGGATGTTGTAAATTTCATTAAACATTGTCATATTTGTCAAATTGCCGGTAAACCTAATAAGGTTATACCAAAGGCACCTTTGAATCCTATTATTGTACCTCATGAGCCATTCCATCGAATTATCATGGATTGTGTAGGTCCACTGCCTAAGACAAAGAAAGGTAATCAATATCTTGTGACTATAATGTGCCCTACCTCACGATTTCCTATTGCACTTCCAGTCAAGAATATTTCCTCTAAAAATGTTCTTAACCACTTACTCAAAGTATTTACAACTTACGGGTTTCCTAAGGAAATCCAGTGTGATAGGGGTACTAATTTACTAGTGATGTTTTCAGAAAACTATGAATGAGTTGTGTATAAAACAGTGTCTCTCATCTCCTTATCACCCAGAATCTCAGGGAGCATTAGAACGGCATCATCAGACTTTAAAGTCTTTGCTTAGGAAATTTTGTATTGAATCTGAATCTGATTGGCATGAAGGCATAGACTATTTACTATTTGTAATTAGGGAAGTACCTTCTGAGTCTCTAGGTGTATCACCTTTTGAAATGCTATACGGTCGTAAAGTACGTGGTCCTTTACAAGTATTTAATGATAAGTTACTTGACAAGTATAACGTAGAGGCTATAACAGTGAGTCAGTACCTACAGAAATTAAAGGGAAATATTAATAAGATTCATAAATTTGCTCTAAACAACTTGTGTAAAAATCAAGAAGAGATGAAAATTAGGTATGATAAAAACAGTAAAGATAGGAAGTTTGATGTGGGAGATTTAGTTTTGGCCTTCTATCCCTTTTACTGGTTCTCCTTTAAAAGTAATTTTCTTCTCTGGCGGCCCTTATGTTATACAGAAACGTTTAAATAATCAGAATATATCATAAAAACTCCAGATAGACGTAAAAGCACTCAGTTAGTCCATGTCAATATGCTTAAAGAATATCATGCCGATTCCTCTGCTGCTCTATTTTGTTCCAGAGACACTGATATTGTAAAACAAAAGTCCACCACCTTAAAGGATGTAAATTCTTTAGGCCTAGATGAAATCCCATCTTGGGCTGACTTTTCTAATAAAGAAATCTTAGACTCTCTTCCGCAGTATCTACAGCACCTAAATGAGGAGCAACGGTGTGATATTAAGAATCTGCTACGACAGTATCAAGATGTATGCAGTGATAATCCCCGAGAATGTAGTGTTATTTCCCACGACATTGAGTTTATTGCCCCAGGAACTCGTCCTATACGACAAAACTACTATCGAACCAATTTTGAAAAACGGAAGGTAATGCAAGAAGAGGTCGAGTATCTACTGAGGCATAAACTTGCTGTGCCTAGCAAGTCTCCTGGGGCTTCTCCTTGCTTACTAGTGCCCAAGTCTAATGGTAAGGTCAGGTTATGTACAGACTATAGAAAATTAAATTCGGTAACCATAAAAGACAGTTATCCCCTGCCACGTATTGATGATATACTGGACTCCATTGGTAAGTCGAAATATTTAACCCAAGTCGATATGCTGAAGGGTTATTATCAAGTCCCATTGTCAGGGAGAGCGAAGGAGATGTCCTCCTTTATTACTCCCTTTGGGTTGTTCCAATATGAAAGACTTCCTTTGGTCTGTGCAATGCACCTGCCACATTTCAGAGAATGGTAAATTATGTCATAATTAAGATCTGGATGGGGTTTACGGTTACCTGGATGACATTCTTGTAGCATCTGACACATGGGAGGAACATCTTGGAAAGCTTAAAGCACTTCTTGATAGATTTAGAAGGTTGGGTTTGACAGTAAATCTTGCTAAATCAAACTTTGCTAAAGCTCGTGTAAAGTACTTGGGACATGTTATTGGAAGCGGGGAAATCTTGCCTAAAACCACTAACATAGAAGCTATATTAGATTATCCCGTACCTACAAACAGAAAAGAAGTAATGAGATTCATTGGAATGACCTCCTATTACCGCAGATTTTGCAAGAATTTCAGTAATGTAGCTCATCAGTTGATAAACTTGACTAGTACCAAGACTAAATTCGTATGAGATGAATCTTGTCAAGACTCCTTCAAACAGATCAAAAGCCTACTTTGCTGTAAACCAGTATTAACAACTCCTGATCCTTCAAAACCTTTTGTTCTCCAGGTAGATGCATGTGACTACGGGGTTGGTGCTGTCCTCCTACAAGAGAAACCTGAAACAAACTTGCTTCACCCTGTGTCTTACTATTCATGCAGGTTGAAGAAGCACCAAAGGTCGCTATCTACTGTGGAGAAAGAGCTCCTAGCTATAGTACAAGCCTTGCAGAAATATGAAGTCTACGTTTCCACAAATAACCCCATTACTGTGTACACCGACCACAACCCCCTCGTCTTCTTGAACAGAGCTCGAAATGTGAACCAGAAAATTTTAAGATGGTCTCTCTACTTGCAAAACTTCAATATCAGTGTTCAGCACATTCGTGGTCAAGACAATCGTATAGCTGATGCACTGTCAAGAACACCCGTACCAGGGAATATCGTACCTTCATAGGTTACGATCTCTTCAGCGGGGAGGAGATGTCAAGTACCGGCTTTCTTCATTAATTAAACGGATCCGTGTACATATTGTATATACCTAAATAAATAACTAATGGTAACCTTCTTTCGTAATAAGTACAAAATCCTGAAATTAAGTTAAAATGTAGCTCTCCAGTATCCTTGTAAAACCTACCTTCTGATTCCCCCTCCTGTCTCGTTCTCTTTACTCCCCCTCTTTCCCCATCCCCCCCTCACGTTTTCCTTCGCTCTGGCATAATTATTTGCCACCTGTCTCGTCCCAGCTCCTGCCTCGTAAGCGCTTGTTAAGAACTCCTCTGATCATTGTGAGTACGGTTATTATACCATATGATGTTTTGGATTTGGTATTGGGCAGAATATTTACTTTATTATGTTGGTTATGTTAATTAATTGGTAATATTTTGATATGTGAAGTTTTGTTAATTAAATGTGATTGTTTTATTGTTTTTTCCATATAACCTATTGCTAATTTTGTGGATTTAACTTGAACCTTGACACTCTTGAGAACAGGTTGTTGGCTACACCTATCTTGATAGCAATGTCGGGATAGCTAAAGTAGTGAATGTATGAAAGTGAGAACGTTGGTTTTCTGTATATGGTAAATTTGTATTCTGTCGTGTCTCTGATTATTAAAACATCAAGAAAACGAATTTTGTTGTCTGGTTCCTATTCAACTTTAAATTTGATGCTGGCGCTAATGTGTTAATTTTGAAAGGAATTCATTAAAATTGCCCCACCTATTATCCCAAAATGTAAGAATATCATCTACGTATCTCATCCACAGCATGTTTTTGGGTTTTATTGCGTTTATTACTGAAGTTTCAAAGTATTCCATGTACAGACTGGCTAAAATAGGGCTTAAAGGACTACCAATACTACATCCAAATTTTTGCTTATAGAATGATTCCCCGAATGAAAATACGTTATTAGATGCTCATAATTCAACTAACTTCAGTTTTGAGGGAAAAATTATCCCCCTATTCAGATCATTTCCCATTGGCGCTTGACAAAATAATAAAGTTAGTTGAATTATGTGTAATGTATTTTAATTTGGCAAATCATATATATATATATGTGTATATGTATGTGTATAGTATATATACATACATATATATATATATATATATATATATATATATATATATATATATATATATATATATTCTCAAAATCCACAAAGCATAAAACAAGAGGTGATTTTAGTCGTTACACTGTTGAGCTATATGTCAACCTAGCCACTGGGAGGGGAAGGCAAGCCAACCCATCTAGGTCTAATTTCAGATTCCTTAGTTAGAAGATTTCCATTTTTATCTCTGACAGGTAAGTCACCTCTCTTCCCCTTCTTTCAAGTGATTTCTCGAATACCCTCATATGCAAATCTTATACTTCTTCCCTCTCCTCTATTTATATTATGTTCTGTCTTATCTGCAGTAGAATCTATGAACCTTCTTTTGTCTCTTCTACAGTATTTCTTTGCTTCACTATCAAGGCTCATATATTCAATTCGTAATAAGATCAGATGTGGGCTGATTTCCTTTAATGATTCAAAGTTAAGTTTTGCCATCTTCTTTTCTCTATCAGTTTCCATGTTTCACAAATTATCCATTTATTTCGTCTTGCTCCACTTCCCTGTCCGATTGTGATGTTGGCAGATTATTGAAAGATTTCTTCAACTTTTTTACAATGAATATTCACATCCATCTCTACTTCTTCATCAGGTACCATCTCTAAGACTGTATATCTGTTCCTGCATTCTATAACGTAATCATCCTTTTCACTACTTTGTTGTCTTAGCTTTTCAATGTCATATCTGGGAGGTAGGTTTATATTAGCTTTCCTGGTTTTCAACTTGTGTCTAAGTGTTGAGACAACAAGTGGGTGGTCACTTCCTATATCAGCTCCCCGTCGAGATCTGACATCTAGTAGTGAGTTTTTACATTTTCTATTCATTGCTTAATGGTCTATTTGTTTGCAGTATTTTCCACAGGGAGATGTCCAAGTATACTTGTGTATATCCATGTTCAAACAGTGTGCTGCCTATTATCAATTAATTAGCTAAACCAAATCTGGCAAATCAAACACCATTATCATTCATCTCCCCTACACCATGGACACCCATGCATCCCCTAAAACTATCATTATCATTACCTAGTTTTGCATTCATGTCCCCCATAAAAAGCATATCACGTTTCGGCACCTTCCTAACCACCTCCTGTAATGTACTGTAAAAGCTGTTCTTTCAATTGGTATCTGCTTCATCAGTGGGGGCATAGCATACTATAATTATCATACTTCCATGACTAGATTTCAGCCTTGCATACATAATTCTTTCATCCACTAGTTCACATTCCTCCAATGCTTGGCTAGCTAGTGAGTACCATCCTCTCTCCCAGACTGTAGCAACAACTTTCCTCCATCTAATGCTCTCTCTTTAAATCCAGTCAGTCTTGTTTCAGTGAGTGCACACATATCCAAGCCATATTTTACAAGAATTGCCAAAAGCTCTTCTAATTTGCCACCCTGGTTCAATGTTCGGACATTCCTATTTCCAATGTTAAGCTTACTCTTAGGATAAATACACTTATGCTTATTTACTAGCCATGAGATTCTACGCACCCTTCTCCCACTTAAGGGCTGCACAGGACTAAGGGCCATTTCTACCATCTGTGAGTTCACTGAAGTTTCATAAGCAGTTTTCTTGGGCTTTTTACATTGGATTCATTGCTAGCGATTCGCAACAACCTTCTTGTTGATCTACTCCCGAGAAGGTGGAGTTTCATCAGTGAGGGGAATACAAGTATGCTATCCCCACACCTACCCACACTTATTTAGCCTATCAGCAGAGATGGTTTCCGGGGTGTGGCCGCTGTTGCTCAAGCATCTTCTTGGAGCCACAAGTGAGAGTTGAGTGTTTAGTGATGATCAGAAGTACAAAGCCATCCAAAAAGGATGTGGCTGCTTCATACTTAAGATATTACACCTCCTAATACAGCCCATACACCCCAAATGCACCCCATACACCCTAAATACACCCCATACACCCAATACACCCCCTAGGCTCCACACACACACACACACACACACACATATATATATATATATATATATATATATATATATATATATATATATATATATATATATATATATATATATATATATATACATTTATATATATATATATATATATATATATATATATATATATATATATATATATATATATATATATACAGGAACGTCAGTGAAGCTTTTACCCACTCCACCACCGCAAGAGCCTCTTGCGGTGGTGGAGTGTTTGTAAAAGCTTCACTGACGTTCCTGGATTTGTATGGTGTCCTGGGTTCGCGCCTGGGCGCCACCAATTCTATTATCGCCTAATAAAATTCCCCACCCCTACGGTTTAGCATATATGAAAATATATTAATTCCGACGTAGAATGAATTAGATATTAAAGGACATTTGTAGCTCGATGTATGTATATGAATCACGGTAAGGTGATATGACTTATATATATATATATATATATATATATATATATATATATATATATATATATATATATATATATATAAATATATATATATATATATAAATAAATATATATATATATATATATATATATATATATATATATATATATATATATATATATATATATATATATATATATATATAGGTTGTCACCCAATATACCCACAGACACATGCCCTAACTCTGTGGACATGCAAGGGCTACCGCATCGTGAACGTGTGCGGCTAAAAATGTGAGCTCGAGAACTAAGAGTAGGAACATTAAATGTTGGTACAATGACAGGAAGAGGGAGGGAAATGGTTGACCTTAAGAAAATAAGACGAGTATATAATCGGTGTAGAGGAGACAAGATGGAACGAGGGAACTTGGGAGGGGTATAAGATAATCTATATCGGAGCAAATAAAGAAGGCAGAAATGGTGTTGGAATAATTCTGTCAAGTAAAATGAAGAAGGATATCTTTGAAGTAAATAATCTGGGTCAGGCTGACGTTTGAAAATTTAATTGTTAACATCTATAGTGTGGATGCACCCCAGATAGGATGCTCAGATGATGAGAAAGATTGCTTTGCTCAGTCTTAGAGGAAGAAATCGAAAATGTACCAGCAAATGAAAGATGCCTTGTCGGTGGAGATCTGATTAGGCACATAGGGCAGAAGAACCATGTGATCAGCCGTATACATGGTGGGTATGGCTATGATGAAAGAAATACAGAGGATGAGAGAATTGTTGATTTTGCTATGTCCAAGGATATGGTACTGGTGAGCACTTTTTTCACCGAGCAGCAAGAACACAAAAGCGGCGGAAGGTACAGCCAGATAGATTACTTGATGTATAAGAGGAAAGATTTATGCGAGGTAAAAGATTATAAGGTCATGCCGGGAGACCATGTGAGTGCGCAACATCGTTTGGTAGTGATGGACTTGGTTATGGAAATTGAACAAATAAGAAAGAAAAAATGCAGGGCCAAAAACGATAAAATGGTTTACGCTGAAAGAGATTGAACTTTGTAGGCAGTTTAAAGAATATTTGTTAGAAGAAATAACACATGAAATTGAAGATGTTAATGAATGGTGGAACAAAACGATGGAAATAATACTGAGAGTTGCCAGAGAAATATTGGGTGAGAGTAATGGCAACATGGTCGAAAATAAGGGAACGTGGTGGTTCAATGAAGAAGTGAAGGATGCAACAAAGCAAAAGAGAGAAGCAAAGAAAATGTGGGAGGGGACCCAAATGGAAGAAGACTGGATAGCCTATAAGAAGGCAAATAAATGAGCAAAGAAAACTGTAGCAATTGCTAAGGATAGATCATATGATCAGCTTTACGAAGAGCTAGATACGAAGGAAAGGCAAGGAAAGAACTTTAAAATAAGAGTACCGAGGATATAACACACATAAGACAGATTAAGGATAAGGGTGGAAATGTACTGAGAAATGAGAGAGACATAATAAGGAGATGGAAAGAATATTTTGAGGCCTTACTGAATGAAAAAAAAAAAAAATATTTCTAAGATGAGATGGACAAACCAATTGTGGACCAGTCACAAAAATTACAAAAGCTGAGGTTAGATTGGCACTGGGAAAGATGTAAAATAGTAAAGCGGTGGGACCAGATGGCATACCTGCAGAAGCCTGGAAGACTCTTGATAAAGAAGGAAATTACTAACATATTGTGTCAGTTAATGAAAAAGATTATGGAATACGAAACAATAACCAAAAAATGAAGAGAAAGTATATTAATCACAATATTCAAAAAGAAAGGGGGCATTCAGTGTTGTGAAAATTACCTAGGAATAAAGCCCGTATCACATACACTAAAGGTATTTAAAAGAATTATGGATGAATGATTACAGCAACAAGTTTTCATTGGTACGCAGTAATTAGGATTCATGAGGGGTCTCAGTATTGAGGATGGTATTTTCGCTAAGAGACAAACTATGGAAAAGTACAGAGAGAAGTAAAAAGGTGTTGCATATGGCCTTTATAAATCTTGAGAAGGCAGTGGTCAGACCAACAATAACATATGGATTGGAAGCAGCACCACTAAAGAAAACAGAGGGTAGAAAGTTGGATGCAACTGAGATGAGGATACTTAGATGGATGAGTAGAGTAACCAAAAAGGACATGGTTAGAAATGCACATATTAGGGGTAAAGTAAAGGTCACTGAAGCATCAAAGAAAGTGCAAGAGGCAAGGTTAAGATGGTATGGCCACCTGGCAAGAGAATTGATGGACGTGGAGGTGGATGGAACACGAAGGAGAGGAAGACCTAAGACCAGGTGGAGAGATTGCATTAGAGATTATATGAGGGAAAAGGGAGTATGGGAAGAAATGACACAGGACAGTGGTAGATGGAAGAGACCCATTAAAACGGCGACCCTTAATAGGGATAATGTTGGGAAGAAGATATATATATATATATATATATATATATATATATATATATATATATATATATATATATATATATATATATATATATATATATATATGGTGTTTGAAATTAGAATCCCCCATCTACAGCATAAACTAAAATTTTGAAATGGACAAATGCAAAACTAATTCAGAAACAGGTATTTATTTAAGTTTCTCTCTGGGTATTTAACATTTTATGGGGCCTCCATCTGCCTGTACCAGAACCTGCATTCTTGAGGGGTATGATTTCAGCAAATCGCAAAAATGCTGAGACTCAAACTCCAATTCCCTGAGTACTTCAGTCACCTCTCTTCGCAGTGGTAGCTTGATGAGAAGAAATTGTTACCACTGTTTCGAGGCAACTCCTGTGTCTGAAGAGCCTTCAAACATGGTGCTTTATCATGCAAAAATGTGACTTCTTCAATGGATAACACATTATCAGGATCTTTGAGGAAAGGAAATACTCCACCAGTAAGCACAGTTTATCTGAAGTATTCGCCATTCCATGACAGTCCTTTTTCTTTGATGATCCACACTAACCGTTTAGCTCTGAAACAGATAAAAATTCCCAAACATTTACAAAATTTCACAAGTTTGCGATAGCGCACATCATCGCTGATGTCAGCCAACTTTACAGCCCAAATGATGTCATTTTTATGATTTGGCTTCCTGACTGTGTAAATGAAGAATTCATTTGATGCGGCAATATGGAGAACGTCGGCTTTATCCCAATCTTTAAGAAATGAACCACAAAATCATGTACGGTCTTCGCTGTTGCTGAGTGATGTTGGGTTTGCTGATAACATTAAATGGCTTGATTCCAGACTTTTTCAACTCACGATATACAGGACTATAACTTCTCTTCTTTCCCCTTTTTGCTTCTAGTTCAAGCGCATATTTAAGAAAAGACTTTCTTGGTCTACCCACGGCTTCAGGCCTTCCAAGATTCTCACTCTTTTCGTGATGACAGTCATAAGGATTTTTGTTTCAGTTTCTTATTACAAAGGATTCATCTCTTTTAATGTATTTAGCTATCCAGGAATATGAAATGAAGGACGCACCAGCATCCCTGGCCTTTCTGAAGGTTATAGCCCAGATTCGGTCATTCCATCTGATTTCCTCTGATT
>NC_087207.1:81022119-81027119 GCF_015104395.2 Macrobrachium nipponense
TGGGTGTTTAATGATGGGACAGTTAATTTTATCATTATGGACTCCAGGTTGTTATTTGGAAATCTATTTGTTGTCTATGGATGTTTTGCACAATTTGGAATGGTTCCTTATGTTGGATTGTTGTGGGGTGGACAGTCTTCTTCCGGTTCTGAGGAACCCCAATCACTCTCAGACCCGGTCTTTCAGAGTGTTGGACGTCGGTAAGTATCACATTTATTATGAGACATGGTTATTTTATGATTGAAATACATATCCGTGCGTGAATGAATGGAGGTTACTTCGACGGAGGCCTGTATTTATTATTTCGGTAATACTCAGTGTCGTCTGCGATACATGACTTAGGATATTCTTTAATTCTGGGAGATGTATGTGTTGATAAGTCTTTTTGGACTGACTTGAATGCTATACATAAATCACATGCTAATGGAATATGAAATCCAAATGTTATTCAGACAGAAACTGGGAAAATATCGCTTACGATATTTTACTAAACAAACTGCAGGTTAGATATCCAGATGCTACACACAACACTGCCACCAAGATAATACACATTAGAAGTGCTTTCCGTAATGATATTCCGAATCCAGGTAAAAATGTCACAGAAAAAAAGTCAAGGGAAAAAATCACATTAATCTTTCATAATGAACCACAAGCGTAAATTTTAGCTCGCTATGTATCCATGTATCCACCTTTGCAAAAACGTGTTTAATACAAGCCCATTGGGGATTACCATAAAAACATAAACAAAAGACTGTGAGTATCATAAAGATAATGAACCCCAAGAAGCATTGTGAACTTTTCACTGTGACCTTATTACCGGGCAGCATAAATGATGTAACATTTCCTGACTTTTTTTTTTTTTTTTTTTTTTTTTTTTTTTTTTGCTAGCCAAAATTGTGACTATTTCTGCGACATTTTTTTCCTATGAATTTATCACTGGTCACCGATATTCCCAAGCCTCTAAGGAACTTTAGGCCATCATAAGATCTCCCCGTCGCTAAATACTGTAGTGTGGTGGTCAATATATCGGCATATATAGATTGCCTCATATAAATGTCCGATCTCTTGATAATAGGTGTTATTAATGCAAGCAGTTCTCTAAATTTATTCTCGCTCAACCTCAAATAATTATACAAATCACTTGAATGACATTTGAATTCATTTATGACGGATGCAATAGAAAAATTTTATTTCAAGCAACCCATCTTTTGTCCAACATCTCTTTCTATTCTTAGCATGGCTCTTCAATTTGACGAAAATTATAGCGCAATTTGTTATAGCTTCCAGTTCACTGTTGGAGATTAGCTTGGTCGTCATTCTACCACGTCCAAGAGGCAAAGAAGACCTAACGAATTTCTTATCAACTAAAAAATTTCCCTACGGTTAACCTTCATGAAATATATTAATTCAAAGGTATTGGTGTATGGTGTTAAAATGTGCTTTTTTTGTGAGCATTTATAATTCATTTTTTAGTTAATTATTTGTATTTTTTTAATATTTCATGTTCTGTAGATATTAGATAGTTAATTCTCTTGTGAATTTCAATGTAAATTTTTGAATTTTTGGCTCTAAGAAAATACAAAAAGCCAAACATATATATCTTCAATACAATGCAAGAAGTTATAACTAGGCCCCTTCATTAACATGAAATCACAAAATCACTTAGGCAAAACACCTACACAAATGAATAAGCAGCACATTCAGCCTCTGAAGGAGGAAATAGGGCCTAGAGAGGAATAGAAACTAACAAAACAAAAGGAATAACACTCTAATATATGATGGTGAAATATGATGAAGGACTCCTCCTAAAGCACTCCAATAAGGACTGAGGACAGCAAATTTCAATACAATAATCATATAGAGCTCCATCAGCAAATTCAGCTGACTAATACAGCACAGCCATGTTTCCCAGTAATCATGATCATACCTATAGATGCTGTAATCCCAGTAATCTTGGTCATAATATATAAACAGCCAACATGCCTTACTGTCACTAAGTGATTTCCCTCTGGCAAGTACTGCACCAGAGGCAATAATAAAATGGCGAGGATGTGGAAAAAACTGCCAGCTGAAGATATACATTTGTTTAGAGACTTGCTGTAAAGCCATAGAATGCGAGAGAGACAGCAGGCTCACAAGTCAAGGAATCCCAAAATAAGACCACTGAACATTACTGAAGGCTTGTTAGGAACCCTGCTGGATATCTGCAAAAACAGAGCACCTTTCACCACCCACCAAAGACAGATGTACCACCAGAAGGATGGTGTAGTGGCGGGGTCCCCCATGGGAATACTCTTCGCTAACTTTTACATGGGCGAAGTGGAAGAAAGTGTCTTCTCCCAACACAGACGTCCCCACAGATACAGACGATACATACATGCAAGCCGGCTCAGAGGATGAGGTAGAAGATCTTCGGCAGCAGTTCTTTCATCACAGCAAACTCAACTTCACCGTCGAGTATAGCAGCAATGATTGGCTCTCCTTCCTTGACATCCTTCACGAAGACGGATCAGAACTTACCATGACAGTCTATACCAAGGCTACAGACATTGGATTATGTCTTAATGGAGATAGCGAGTGTCCTTGCAGTTCAAGACCACCACTATCAGGGCCTTCGTCATGAGAGCACTCATACACTGTTCGATAAACTTGTCAACCGAGAAATACCAGCCCCCCTCAACAAATGGTACATGATGAGGGAAGAGACCAAGAATATTCCACCCCTGGAAGATATAAAACTGTTCTACAAAGCCTTCATGCACCTGCAATACAAGGACGACGAAGCAGCCATCAAGAAAAAAATACAGGATCATGTTTGCAGGATGGAGGAAGGGAAGAGTGTCCCTCATTATGTATTACAAGACTTGGTGTACTAAGGACCTCCTGATGAAGAACAACCCTGCCCCGCCCGTAAGAGACCCCTTAATGCAGACCAACGTCGTCTACCGATACGTATGCCCCGTCCAAGGATGCCCGGGGATTTACAATGGTATGACGACTCCATGCCTGTTGATGAGGATCTCCTGCCTCGCCCAGGAGGGTGCCATTAGGCAGCACAGCCTTGCAGTACACCGACAAAATATCAAAAGAGACGACATTTACAGGAATATGAAAATCATCTGAAGAGTCCCCGACCCACAACGTCTGCGCCTCCTAGAAGCGCTTTTTATCCTTGAACAAAATCTTCCACTGATCACTACACAAGAAGCATGCCTAATACTGACATGTGTGAGAAGGACCACGCCCCTCCCACCCAACAAGAGTACCAGCATGCAAGAAATATCAGATGACATGACCAACACCAGACGTGACACATATGGCAATGAAAATCATACCAGAGGTGACGTCACTCAGGGAGAAGCCAATCAGAAGCAATCAGAGCTAATCACGAAACGGCCTGAGGAAGTCCTTAATGCTCGAGAACACCTCGCCATATGAGTCACCTTCCCAGGAACCAATGAAAATTCGACCTGCTCCAGAGGTTCCCCAGCCGCACTTGAGAGCCTGCAACACCAGGTTATAAGGACAAGGACTCGCCACAGGAACTCAGTCCCTCAGTAGTCATCGCTGGAAAATGTCTGTAGGTCTGGATGAAACATCCCATGGAGAGAGAGAGAGAGAGAGAGAGAGAGAGAGAACATTGTATAAGCAAAACATGATATACACCAAAACATTACTCGACCGCCGGATTTTACTATGCCCTATTAGAAAAATAGATAAGACTCTTTACAAGATTAATAGTGCAGAAGCAGCAACCATGTTTAACAAAACATATTATTATTATTATTATTATTATTATTATTATTTTTTTTTTTTTTTTGCTCTATCACCAATCCTTCAATTCGACTAGGTGGTATTTATAGTGTGGGTTCCGGGTTGCATCCTGCCTCCTTAGGAGTCCATCACTTTTCTTACTATGTGTGCCGTTTCTAGGATCACACTCTTCTGATGAGTCCTGGAGCTACTTCAGCCTCTAGTTTTTCTAGATTCCTTTTCAGAGATCTTGGGATCGTGCCTAGTGCTCCTATGATTATGGGTACGATTTCCACTGGCATATCCCATATCCTTCTTATTTCTATTTTCAGATCTTGATACTTATCCATTTTTTCCTTCTCTTTCTCTTCAACTCTGGTGTCCCATGGTATTGCGACATCAATGAGTGATACTTTCTTCTTGACTTTGTCAATCAACGTCAGTCTGGTCTGTTTGCACGTATCACCCTATCCGTTCTGATACCATAGTCCCAGAGGATCTTTGCCTGATCGTTTTCTATCACTCCTTCAGGTTGGTGCTCGTACCATTTATTACTGCAAGGTAGCTGATTGTTTCTTGCACCAGGCTCCAGTGGAGGGCTTTTGCCACTGAATCATGCCTCTTTTTGTACTGGTTCTGTGCAAGTGCCGGGCATTCACTTGCTATGTGGTTTATGGTTTCATTTTTCGTATTGCACTTCCTACATATGGGAGAGATGTTATTTCCGTCTATCGTACTTTGAACATATCTGGTTCTTAGGGTTCTGATCTTTGTGCCACTGTTATCATTCCTTCAGTTTCCTTCTTTAGCTCTCCCCTCTGTAGCCATTGCCAATTGTCATCGCTGGCTAGTTCTTTAGTCTGTCTCATGTATTGTCCGTGCATTGGTTTGTTGTGCCAGCCTCTCTTTCTTTCTGTCTTTTTCTCCTGTCTCTTGTATATTTCTGGGTCTTCGTCTACTTTATTAGTCCTTCTTCCCATGCACTCTTTAGCCACTCGTCTTCACTGGTTTTTTTCAGATATTGCCCCAGTGCTCTGTTTTCGATGTTGACGCAGTCCTCTATACTTAGTAGTCCTCTCCCTCCTTCCTTTCGTGTTATGTATAGTGTGTCTGTATTTGCTCTTGGGTGTAGTGCTTTGTGTATTGTCATTTGTTTCCTGGTTTTCTGATCTATGCTGCGGAGTTCTGCTTCGTCCATTCCACTATTCCTGCGCTGTATCTGATTACTGACATGCCCATGTGTTTTA
>NC_087207.1:81032119-81034381 GCF_015104395.2 Macrobrachium nipponense
GTAGTGATTGACAATTTGCGTGTTTGGGGGTGATTACTTAGTCTAATTCAGGAGAATAGGCTAACAATTTACTGTTTTTGTGGGTCAGACTTAGTCCTTAATATAAAATTTTTTTTGTCACTTTGTTCCATATTATTCTCATCTAGTTTGGGAAATAATAAAATAGCATATTTTTGTATTACGTGAATTCATTAGCCTAGTTAGATATCGTTTGCAGAGGGAGACGGCCAGCAACTGAAAGGTAAGAGTTGCCATTTGTTTAGTTTGATGAACTGGATATATATATATATATATATATATATATATATATATATATATATATATATATATATATATATATAATATATATATATATTCATCAGTGAGAGCATTAAAAAGGGTCCAGGAATCCACCAAACATAAGAGAAGAATATTTTATTAGGAACGTTTCATACTGCTTCAGAGTACATCTTCAGCCTGTAATTATAAATTGTGACAATTTAATTAATAGTAAAATAATACATTAAGACTAAAATATCGAGATAATAAGTTAATTAAAACCTTAGAGAACATTTAAAACAAGCAATAGACTAAAACTGTAAGAAATATGGTAATTAAAATTTACAGAAACATTTAAAACAAATAATGAGAGGACAAGTACCCTAAGTAAAAGTAGAGAAGGGAATGATTTGAAAACAGTTCGGCCCAGATCTCAGTTATGCTAAATACAACGTGGCAGCAGCCACGTTAGCATTTAGAGAAGGAACCAGTCGTTTGATGTATAATGACTCAAGTGTCCTTAAGTAATTGTTTGGGAGTGCTGTCAATGATTGAGAAATGTGTTTTATCAATATTAATTTTACATATTTTGGCGTGGTTACGGATATTGGATAATTCTGGATTTGTTATTCGTTGTCCTGTTTTCTGTAGCTAACACCTAAGTGACTGGAATATCTCACTTTTAGTAACCGTTTGGTCGATCCGACGTAAATACCAGGACAACCCGGACAATTAAATTTATAAATGACGTCGGATCTCATGAACGGTGGTAGTTTTTCTTTGTGTGTAAAAAATGTGCCAATTTTTAATGGGTTGACAGGAATCAAGTTTAATTTTAAACAACCTATTTCACTTTCAATGATTTTCCTTATTCGCTCGCCTAATTTGTTTTTATATGTAAAAGGAAATGGTACAGTACATAACTAGCTTCTTAACATCATAGGAAGGAACTTGCTAAGAAAAATTTATTATTTAAAATTCTATTTACTACATTATAAAAAACATTTACTGGAAAAGAATTGTTTGATAAAATACCTCTTTTAAAAATTAAATTTTCTTCGTGAAATAAATGCCAATTTGAGGTATTTCATAGCTCTAAAAAACCAGGGTTGAGATGGCATTAATTTTTAAAATTCAAAAAGCAAAAACTATAAAAATTATTACCCAAACCCAAACCCGAAAATGTATGTTTCCTAAAAATGGTAGTGTTGAGTCTATCATCTTCTTAACAATCTTTAGATCTAAAAATGATAAGCAGTTATTATCCTCGGTTTCCATAGTAAAATTTATATTATGATGCTGGCTATTCACAAAATCCAAGAAGGCTTCACTTTGCCACTATAATTTTAAATAATAAAAAAGTGTCATCAACATACCTTCGATAAAAGTGTGGCTAAAATTATTGAAGGGCATTCTCAGTTAAAAATTTTGATTCTAAAAAGTCCATAAAAAATCTGCAAATATAAGGGCCAACGGGGACCCCATAGCCAAACCTCGACCTGCGAGTACAATTTGGAATTAAAAGTAAAAACTGAATCTTGCTCTGCAAGTCTAAAAGTTGTTTGAATAAAATTCTATCAAATCCATGGAAGCATGTGGTACTTTACTTAATCTAAAATAATCTCAATTGTTTCTTCCACTGGTATGTTTTGTAAAAAAGTGATTCAATGTCAAGACTTATCATGTAAAGATCTGAATCTTGTCTGACAATTAATTCCTGAAATTCGTAGCCATTTTTAACGTGTTAACAGGATGTGCGAATTCAGACAACAATTTTGGCACATATTTAGAGATGTTAAAGTTAGGAATTTTAATGGATACACTATAGGGCGAATGGGAAAACCTTCTTTATGTATTTCTTGGTAGACCATACAGGATACCGAAAGATGAACCAGTGACAAAAAGTTTATCATATGTTGTTTCATTAAATGATTTTTAGACTTTAATTTTCTAAGAAATCTATTGATTTTGTCTTCTCGTTTAAATATCTCAGAAAAACTTGAA
>NC_087207.1:81034881-81051322 GCF_015104395.2 Macrobrachium nipponense
TTTGGATGTTCTTTAGTACTGACACGCTTGATGGCTGGATATTTATATACTGTTTGTGACACAAAAAAGTTCTCCAAAATTGAAGGTTCTGTACCGAGCACACTCCTAGATGGTTCACAGCAAAATCGTTTGATGTCTGCAATTTGTTGTTGAGTGTACATTTGTCATGGTAATCACTTTATAGCGAAGATACTTGAATTAAAGGAACGGAAAATGTATCTTCTTCGAGTCAGTCTGTTCGCATTGTCTGAGAATATTCTGTTATTTTGTGAAACTCCACCACGCGGCCGTCGCGCTAGAAATGCATAGCTTTGAATATGATGTAACATTTCGTCGTGATCCTTCTGGAAAGTTCCTTCCGAGGGACAGAGACATTCACTGGTTAGCTCCACCCTTTCAGCCACACCACTAAAGGTCCTTTGGTAATGTTAAAATGTAATTTAATGCTTAAAGAAGGTACAGAGGACTACTTAACTAATCTAGAGTATAATAAAAACAATTTAAGAGATGCTTGGCAACTAGCAAAGGCGAACAAGAGTTAAAAAATCAAAGAGGAAAACTAAAAGGAAACATGTTTTTAGAGCGAAAGAGAAAAGTTTCTGTGTGGGAGATAAAGTTTCAATACTAGTCCAGAAAGAAGGTCCCTTTTTTTCTTATAAGTTCGAAGGTCCTTTTTCAATTTTAGAAAAGATGGGAAATTTAAATTATTTAATCGATATGGGTAAGTGTAGAGCTAAGTGGCTGCTTATAAACTTACTCAAGAAATATAACAAACTGCCCGTGCCTGTAGTAACAGTATCATAGAAAGAAATTAGTTTTGAGAAAACCTCCCAGGTGCTTAAAGTATATTTTAGTTTTACCAGACCACTGAGCTAATCAACAGCTTTCCTAGGGCTACCCCGAAGGATTAGATATTTTTACGTGGCTAGAAATCAATTGGTTACCTAGCAACGGGACCTACAGCTTATTGTGGCTTCCGAATCACATTACATCGGGAAATGAATTTCTATCACCAGAAATAAATTCCTCTGGTTCCGTGTTGGCCGAGCCGAGAAGCGAACTTCGGACCGCCGGATTGGTAGCCGAGCACGAAATCCACTCGTCCAACAGGGAACTAGCCCAAGTGCTTAAGAATTTGGAAGTTGTTAATCAGAGTTTAGAAAAGGAAAAATTTAGGGAAATACATAATGTTTTAATGAATTATCCTGAAACTATTAGTGACAAACTAGGTCTAACCAATATTTTAGAACATGATATTGAGTTGCAGGACACAAAACCCATTAGGCAAAGTCCATATCGTCTGAGTCCAGAAAAAGCAAAATCTGTCAGGAAGGAAATTAGTTATATGCTAGATAATTATTTGATAGTACCTAGCGAGAGTGAATGGAGTTCCCCGGTAGTTCTGGTGAAAAAGGATGATAGATAAGATAGATTGTGCATTGATTTCCGGAAAATTAACAGTGTAACTAAGTAAGGTAATTTTCCCTTACCAGGATTGATGATTATTTAAATAAAATCGCAAATTCCAAATTCATTTCAAAGTTTCATTTGGCTAAAGGTTATTGGCAAGTACCTTTGAGTGAACGAGCTCAGAAAATATCCTCCCTCATAACGCCATTCTGTAGTTTTGAGCCAGTACCTTCCACAGATTAAAGAATAAAGTTTTAAATGGCATCAACAACTGTGTCGTGTACTTAAAAGATGATTTTGTGATATTCTCAGAGACTTAAGAGGATCATGAAAGGATTCTAGCAAGAGTCTTGGAAGCCCTTACAAAAGAGAATCTCGTTCTTAATCTAAGGAAATGCGAACTTGAGAAAGCCTCTGTTACTTATTTAGGTCATAAATTAAGTCTTGGTAAAATCTGTCCAAAAGGTCGGAACATAGAAGCTATCGTAAACTTCCCAATACCAACAACTAAAAACAGGCCATGAGATTTCTCTAAATGGTTTCGTATTTCCGTAGATCTTTACCAAATTTTTCAGGAATAAGTGCTACCATTACTAATCTATTAAGGAAAGGACGCAGTGTTGTATTTGATGACGCGTGTGTAGAAGCTTTCAACAGGTTAAAGGCTGTAATGATTCACAAGTTTTGTTGCAAGAAGTGAAAGGAATGAAACATCCAGTTGCCTACTATTCGAAGAAACTGAATAAACTGCAGCAGAATTATTCAACTATTCAAAAGGAATTGTTTAGTTTAGTTACAGCCCTGTACCATTTTGAGATTTATGTACGTAGTAGTTCCGTTTTAACTGTGTATACTGATCATAATCCATTAGTTTATTTAGAGAGGTTCAGGAATAGGAATAAATGTTTAATGCAATGGAGTTTAGAGTTACAAGAATATAACCTGAAGATAGTTCATATAAGGGGAAAGGATGATGTTATAGCTGATAGCCTCTCTAGAGATTTCTCGGAATGAGTAGTCTGATGACCATTTTCTATTTTAGTACGGGTGGGTGAATGAATGGAGAAGTGAGCTTGTTTGACTGAGGTAAAACTTTATACACAGTTGTTTATCTGTTGTTGTTCGATTCTTGTTGTTTCCCTTTAAAAAAAATAATGAAATCAGTTGAGTGTTTATTTATTTTTTTTTTTAGGGGGGGTTGGTTTGGGGGAGGGGGGACGTGTCATGGTAATTGCTTTATAGCGAAGAAACATATATTAAAGAAAAGGAAAATGTATCTTCTTCGAGTAGGTCTGTAGCATGGAGATATTCTCACACGTACTTGGGTTGTCTGTTCTCATGATTGTTCCAGAATACTCTGTTATTTTGTGGAAGTCCAGTACGCGGCCGTTGCTAGAAACACAGCGCTTTGAATATGACGTAACATTTCTTTGAGAGTCTACTGAAATGTTCCTTCCGAGGCACGGAGGCGTTCGCTGGTTAGCTCCGCCCTTCCAGGCCCGCCACAAGATCAATGTATATACAAAGGACTCTGAAGAAGTGAAAAAAGAGAGAAGGAACAGAGTTAAGAGAAGAAGGAGGTGACGAATGATAAGAGAGGAAGAGGACGTACGAGAGAGGAGAGTGGGAATGGAAACAAGAAAGTAAAGTCTGTAGTTTGTAGTTGGAAAGAGAGAGAGAGAAACACCCAACGATGAATAAACCCTTTAAGAGAAGAAACGTCCTGCAAGTGATTTTGAGAAGTAACCCGCCCTTCAAGTTTCAAGACTAAGTCATTCCTTCATGCAGTATGAAGATAAAAAGAAACCCATCTGAAGTATTTACTGTCCCCTTGTGAAGCCATTGCATCGAGCACCGAACTCAATAGCTGTAAAACTGGACAGCAAGTATTTTATTACTGCACTGTTCCCCCCTTTTTCACATATAGATAGATTTAATTTTGTTATTTAAATAGGAGAAACCATTCTGCATTTACCTTTGTGAATAAGCATGTAAATAAACTTTTGTTCTGCTTGAGTTTCTTTCTATATTCGTATCACATCTTTGAATTGTTGGTGTTGAATCCTTTTTCTTATTGTACCAAAGACCCTGATTGGATCTCGATCCGTAACAACATTATAACAAAATGAATTATATTTTTCACACGTATCACTCGCCTTACAAAGGCATGTGAGTGCACTAAATTATCTATTTGCTGAATACGATCAGCAAGGTTATTAGAAATACCAGGCTGCTCTCTCTTTTACATTCTGTACATTACATTGTGTATTTTGTTGCATGTTAGTTGGAGCACTGAGAGAGCTGTTTTCCTGGATCAGTTTGGTATATACTGAACGAGGCACATCTGTTTTAATTGGCGCATATACTCAACACCACAGTCCTTTGAACTCCCATGTCCTGGCTGACTGGATGTAGGAAAAGGGATGTGGGAAAAGTTCCTAAATATTCAACAACAATATAAGGTTGAATTGCTGAGTTAGGATTCAGACACTTTTTCATTTTTATCTATTTATCTATCGGGTAATAATTTTATCAGTTAATAATTAGGTAGGCAATAATTAACTAAAGATTTAGGCCAGACATATATATATATAAATATATATATATAATATATATATATATATATATATATATATATATATATATATATATATATACATATATATATATATATATATATATATATATATATATATATATATATATATATATATATATATATATATATATATATATATATATATATATACTCCCAATCATTCTAAGTTATCAGTATTTAGCATTTTGCAGTAAATGTAATTCATCTATCATGTATTCCTTGCTTATTTTGTTAACTGATATAAATCTTGAATATATCAGTAAGAGAGATATCTTACGGAGACCATAACACGAATCTATTATTCAATTTTCCAAAGCCTTTAAAAGAATTGTGGATAAATAACCTGGAGGTCATAATCTATATTCGTGGGGAAAAAAATCGTTAAGAAAATATTGGCTTTTACACATTTCCCACGAAGCGAATGATGTCAGTCTTTGGGTGCTTTCTATTTCAGTGAAAACAAGAAAAAGAAGCCAATTGCACTGTCTTTATATCAGCTTTGCAGAGAGAGAGAGAGAAAGAGAGTAATTATTTTTATCTAAATACTGATCATCTCATAGGCCGGAAAGGATGACCACTGCGTTTTCATATGGAGGGAAGTTGGGAACTCCTTTTCTGATTTAGGATTTCCTTATTTAAGGAAGATTTACTCAATGGAAAAGAAGCCATGAACTGGGGCTTACATGAAAGCCTAAAGGTAATTTGCGTCTCACCCGCAATCAGCGAATTTTCGTGATTTAGTCTTAAATCATGTTTAAACCCTTCTTGATTTATGTAGTACAATATCAGTTTAATCTGCCTCGAGCTGATGTAAGGATGATCAGGGTAGTGATAAGAAAGAAATATAAATTAACCTTGGAGGGGTTAAATATGTCCGTTAGTACTGGTTCTTAAAAAATCTGTATTGATTTTATGATATTCACTTCATTGGGTATGGTGTCGACTTAGGCCAATGGCAATCATTTCATGTTCCTTTTACAAACTTTGCTCCAAGTTTTTTATTACAGTACGACCAAAGATAACGATATTGAAAATTTGATGATGTAAACATTAAAATTCAATTTACAGTTGCAGTAGATAAATTAATCAGTATTAGCTACGCATGAGCTTTAACATAAACACTGATGCACAGATTCTACGCGCTTCAGAGTTAACTAGCAGCCTGTGCTGACGGTAGCCTTCTGACCAAGGCCATGGGCCCGGGTCTGTCCTGTTGGAGTGTTCTAGAACAGGTGTGAACCTCACAAAACGTCCACACAAACAGGTGAGGTACTGGTCATCGATTCTCAATACATCGTCCTTCGTTGGATATGAGTAATGGTATAAAAATGCCTTGGTGTAAAAATCATCGTAAGCATCATTCAAGAGTAAGTCCCTGAATACCAGTCCGAACATAAAGCCAAGTAATATAAATTTGTCATGAATCAGGAGCATGATCATAAACTATATTCTTTTTTATGTGGTCTTCGTTTTATGATGGATGAGATGCACGCATGCAAATTGTTTATACTGGCTCTTCTTTTTGTATAAAAAAGGTATATTATGAAAATATAGCACGACATAAATTTAAACATACACACAATAAAGGACAAGTTATGATACGACGAAAATTTCATAGTTACAACATGATTAATTGTGAAGGGATATATATATATATATATATATAATATATATATATATATATATATATATATATATATATATATATATATATATATATAATATATATATATATATACATGTGTGTGTGTGTGTGTATAATTTTCAGATTAGTATGATATGCCTTGAAATACCTGAATGATTTTTCTTTATATACAGAATACTACCTGTACCCGGGCATGCATTGCTGTGGCTCAGTCTAGTGTTAAGAGAAAGCTCCTTTCTTTTAATCTCTGTTTCTCTCCAAACATCAGTCTCTCTCTCTCTCTCTCTCTCTCTCTCTCTCTCTCTACCTCCTCCTCCTCCTCCTCCTCCCAAACAACAGCTCTTCTATGTCTGTCTGTCTGTCTGTCTCTCTCTCCCTCTTACTCATTTTTTCCATCTTTCTCCTACATAACACCCCCTCTACTCTCTCTCTCTCTCTGTCTCTCTCTCTCTCTCTCTCTCTCTCTCTCTCTGTCCTACCAAACACCAGTTCTTCTCTCTCTTTCTCTCTCTCTCTGTCTTTTTTCCTCTCTCTTCTCCCTAACACCCCATCTAATCTCTCTTACTTCCTCTTCCTCACAGTCTCTCTCTCTGTCAATCCCCTTCTCAATTTTGTGTGATAAATTCGTCAAGTAACTAAGTCTGGGCATAACCAGCCCCGTTTCACGGGCAGAACCAGCTCTGTTTCAAGGAATCCTTTCTCACCCCCACCCCTTTGGGAGTAGAGCAGGTAGGATGAAACCCCATTATAAAAACAAGCGCTTATTCGAATGCAATGTTTTGTCAAAATTTCAAGGCATTTGCTGAAGAAAATTCGGAGATTTAAGATTTTGAACAAACGGGAACATTTACATTTCTACTTATATAGAATGTTATGTTAATAATCTAGTCATCATGTATTCTGTATATTAGTGATAATTATTATATATTAGGTTTCACAATAGCGTAATTAGGAATTAATGATTAAGTAGCATAAATGCGGGAAATATATTTTATCCCAGCCCATATATTCTGGGTTTTCATCGAGAGATGTCAACGATTGCTATGTTTAGTCAAGCAGTCAAGTCCCATTGACAGACGAGAGATAAGAGGGACACTTGGCTCACCAGACAAGTTCCTGTTAGAGTCATGTAGTCCAAGAAACCAATCTTGATCTAGATCTAGTCGAATTATTGCATAAAAGCACATCGTTTGTATGATTACCTCGTCTCGATCACGTCTATTTTGGCCCCAAATGTTTTGTTTTGATATTGAAAAGGCGGGTATTGCGGAAAGTTGTTACATTACCGTCCAGCATATTCACACTGGTTGGTTACCATGAATGTTTCCAATAATTACTGTGATTTTCCGCAATGCGGAACCGGCCGAAGCAATCTTGATCTCTTGGCTTTATAGAAGGTTATCATTCCCTCATTGCATCTCTCCTATTTGGTAATTCAGCTTACTAGAAAATATTCTGATTGCTTTCATGTAAGTTCCCTGTATCAGGCTAGTACATCTGGAAGTATTTTATTTTTTTTATAAACAAATCTCTCCATTATTTTTGCATTTTTTACATGGTAAAATCGTATAGTATATTTCATCTGATGTGAAAATAAATCAGCCAAAATATGTAAAAGAATGATGTATACTAAATTCGCTTGATTTGCTGGTGGAAAAAAAGAAAGATAAAAAAGCTACGAGCGACAAGAAGTAATTAGGTTGGCAAAATAGATGTGAATGTATTATTATAACGTTCAATATTTTTGTTCAAACATATCCACGTGCAATTACACTGGACAAGTATATCTACATTTCCATAATAAGCTGGACTGTTTTGTCTCTAAAAGTCCGATTATCTGAAAATACTGGTTTGTGTATCAAACATACGTGAAGCGTCAGACTGAATGCAGATCACATTTTATTTAAAGTAGTCAATTTATTTGGGAAAAGAATTTTGCAAAGCTGGTTCGGTATGCAGAATTTTTAGTAATAATTTATATATTTATTAGATTAACTTGGTAAAATCTGACACTTTACGAAGTGCCTTTCATATATGAGGAGAAGGCTTTCATTGTCTTCCTATGTAGAAGCAATCCGAGATAATACAGTATTTTTAACTTAGAATATTAAATTTACCCTATCCGGAGAATTTAGCTTGACGAAACATGAATATCAAAATAACAAGGCAGACATAATGGATATGCGTAATATTGTGGCTGCCTGGTAATATGATAAACACATACATAGCAGGTCTGCTTGAGAAAAAAAAAATGTGTTATATAAACTTTTGTTTTTATAAATGCAGCGGGCTTAAAAGAGTCTATTAGTTTTTGGAAATGAACCTAGAACTACTAATTGCTTTCCAATTTGAGTATTGATTAATAGTTATTGCTTTCAAGACAAGATCATACTCGTGATTTTATTTCTTTATTTTTGCCAATACAATGAGTTAAAAAACTATAATACATCGATATCTGATTAATCATTACAGGTACTTCCCCTAAAATAAGTTATACGGTTCTTAATCACATAATTATAAAGTCCATCTTGCAAACTTTGTCGGTAAACATTTTCCCCCTTTCTTCAATATAGTTTACGACATCAAATCTTAACTCCGTATTTGTTAAAGCCGACTGTGTTAAAGATATCCCTCTTCAGCAACCAACGCATTTAAATGCATCGCGTCTCACTCTCGCAATAGTGCACTAGGGACCCTATATCTTGTATCGACATTCTGATACCGACTCTTACGGCGGTTGTTTTAAGAAAACGAAAAGGGGGTCAGAATGAGAGAAAGAATACTGAAATAAACGGGGGGAAGGGGGGAAACGTCCCTCTTAACTGTATAATATTTTTTTTTGCTGAATCAATTGTAGAAGGAACTTGTCATTAACAAGTACTTAAATAAAAAAAAATAAAGTAAAAAATACTAATTTCAAATAACTACATGAAATATACAGTGTCTCCAATTGTCTGTTTGTCCTTTTGTCTCATTCTTCTAAATGGGTAATTCTTATAAACTTGAACCTACTGGGAAGTTTTTTTCTCAAATTATCAATTATTCGTTAAATAAATATATGAAAAACTTCGTAAAGTATTTAGTGATGTATGAATAACCAAAAGTTTTTATCAACCATTTCTTTTTTTTATTCATTCGCGTGTTTATATTACCAAAGACAATCTACTGCCAATATTTTTCATTGAAGGTTATAACTTGCTTTCTCCATGATTGGATTCATTCTTTACTACCCCATCGACATTCATTGCCATATTTCATATTCCAACGCTGGCTCATCACTAGTTTTTCATTCTTGAAACGAGATCCTCCAAATTTTATGGATACTTGAAAAGACAGTATTAAGTTTATAACAATTATCCATTCAGGTTTATATCAAGAAAATCTAATAAATTCAAAAGGATATGAGATGAAACACATATCCTTATGAATATATTGTATTTGCCGTAGAAATAAACCTTTATGTTGTTGGAATTTAGAAGAAATAAGGAATTGCTAAACATTAAAAGAAATTGAGGAAAAGAAATGATAAATCTTTCACTGGAACTACAGCAACTCTCAGTTATTGCAAATATTAAAGAATATGTCATGTGGTTTTAATATTGTTTACACTGTCGACTAAAGTATCGCAAAAACAATGAAATGAATCATGTAGGTAAAAGCAAGGCAACTCTGTTCTATATTAAGAAAGCTTACTATCCATAAAATGGTATTCATGACGGATGCTTCATCAAATCCTGAATGTATTGAAGGCTGATATTAATTTCACAGAAGTATTAGATAAAGTCGAAAAAATCCACGAATGAGACTGCATTGTAAAGAAAGCACTTTTGAAATAAATGTAGTTTGAATGTGTTATTGCCGATATTTATGTAACATATTACCGTTACAGCTTTAGGTCTCTGTAAAGTAGAATGGCTAACCAGTTGTAAAGACTTCCTTACAGGTTCAGTGAAATATACAGAGGAAATAAGATTGCCAACCAGTCCAGAATGAAGAAAAGAAATTGAGAAACTGAAACACAACGGTAACATTAAGAAGTAAAATAGATATATATGTATGTATGATATGTATGTATATATATATATATATATATATATATATATATATATATATATATATATATATATACATCATACATACATATAATCTATTTTACTTCATTTATGTTTACCGTTGTGCTTCAGTTTCATATATATATTATATATATATACTATATATATAAATTATTATATATCCATATATATATATATATATATATATATATATATATACCATTATATATATATATATATATATATATATATATATATATTATAATATATATATATATATATATATAACTCAATCACGAAAGTTGGAAACGTGATAAATCCATAAATAAAGACATATGCCACGAAGGAAAAATAAACGAAGGAGGATCTGCAAGACTTTTCGACGTCAAACGTTCTTTACTGAGCAGAAACAGACATAAATGAGGCAAAAGACAATACAAGAAGATTCGTATAACTGACAGATAGGGATTATAAAGAGATTAGTACCTTAGAATCCGACACACTGGAAGATGAAGAAACCTTCCCAAACAAACATAAACAATGGGTGCAATTAAAGGTTTAAGACAATCATCTCAAATACAAGGACAAGACAATTAAAGGATATTATAGGTGACAGCTATTCAGAACTTGGTAAACAAAACCATATTCACAATACATGTTTATTGTTTAGGGTGTTCTCTCTCTTTTTACTGTTTTTACCTTGTACTTGTTTTGGTGGGGGGTTAATTTTAAGACTATTTTAATACATGTGAGTTCTGTTTGTGTTTTATGGTTTTTTGTGTTATTTATTCGTTTTTATGCTCGTTGCAGACTGATGATGCACAGGATGTTTCATGTGTGAAACGCTTCGTTATAATAAACTTGATCCTTTTATAACTCGTATCATGGACAGCCGGGAAGATTCGGATATATATATATATATATATATATATATATATATATATATATATATATATATATATTATATATAATATAGTGTTTGCATCTTCAAGGCTGAAATACAGGAAGTTGTCTCATAATAATTATTCATAACTTTTATCATAACATTTAAGTAAAAACACTACAGTATTATCTTATTTCAAATGTTAATTCACTTAAAAAAAATTAAAAACACCAATGACACGAAAAGGACTCACCCAGACAGGAGCTGAAGGGAAACTGTGAAAAAACACACACATACACACACTCACCCACAAGCAACAAAGTAAAGACAAAGCACAATGGGCCATCAAGCAATGGACAGTTGAGTAGGTGATGTTTGGGTGTTTAATGATGGGACAGTTAATTTTATCATTATGGACTCCAAGGTTGTTATTTGGAAATCTTTTTGTTGTCTATGGATGTTTTGCATAATTTGGAATGGTTCCTTATGTTGGATTGTTGTGGGTTGGACAATCTTTTTCCGGTTCTGAGGAACCCCATTCACTCTCAGACCCGGTCTTTCACAGTGTTGGACGTCGGTATGTAAATTGTTTTTAGTTTGTACAGAATGTCGCACAGATAAATCGTAGCTACTTGTTTAAAATGAGGCATAAATATCACATTTATTCTGAGACATGGTTATATTATGATTGAAATACATATCCGTGCGTGAATGAATGGAGGTTACTTTGACGGAGGCCTGTATTTATTATTTCGGTAATAATCAGTGTCGTCTGCGACACACGACTTAAGAAATTCTTTAATTCTGGGAGAAGTATGTGTTGATAAGTCTTTCTGGACTGACTGGATTGCTATACATAAATCACATGCTTATGGAATATGAAATCCAAATGTTATTCAGACAGAAACTGGGAAAATATCGCTTACGATATTTTACTAAACAAACTGCAGGTTAGATATCCAGATGCTACACGCAACACTGCCACCAAGATAATACACATTAGAAGTGCTTTCCGTAATGATATTCCGAATCCAGGTAAAAATGTCACAGAAAAAAAGTCAAGGGATAAATGTCAAGGGAAAAAATCACATTAATCTTTCATAATGAACCATAAGCGTAAATTTTAACTCGCTATGTATCCATGTATCCACCTTTGCAAAAACGAGTTTAATACAAGCCCATTGGGGATTACCATAAAAACACAAACAAAAGACTGTGAGTATCATAAAGATAATGAACCCCAAGAAGCATTGTGAACTTTTCACTGTGACCTTATTACCGGACAGCATAAATTGATGTGACATTTCCCTGACTTTTTTTTTTTTTTTTTTTTGCTAGCCAAAATTGTAACTTTTTCTGCGACATTTTTGTCCTATGACTTTATTACTGGTCACCGATATTCCCAAGCCTCTAAGGAACTTTAGGTCCTCATCATCTCCCCGTTCGCCTAAATACTGTGGGGGTGGTTGGCAATATATCCGGCATATATAGATTGCCTCATATAAATGTCTGATCTCTTGATATAAGGTGTTATTAATGCTAGCAGTTCTCTGAAGTTATTCTCGCTCAACCTCAAATAATTATATAGATCACTTGAATGACATTTGAATTCATTTATGACGGATGCAATAGAAAAATTTTATTTCAAGCAACCGGTCTTTTGTCCAACATCTTTTTCTATTCTTCGCATGGCTCTTCAATTTGACGAAAATTATAGCGCAATTTGCTATAGCTTCCAGTTCACTGTTGGAGATTAGCTTGGTCGTCATTCTACCACGTCCAAGAAACAAACAAGAGCTAACGAATTTCTTATCAACTAAAAAATTTCCCTACGGTTAACCTACATGAAATATATTAATTCTGAGGTATTGGTGTATGGTGTTAAAATGTGCTTTTTTGTGAGCATTTATAATTCATTTTTTAGTTGATTATTTGTATTCTTTGAATATTTCATGTTTTGTTGATATTGGATAGTTAATTCTCTTGTGAATTTCAATGTAAATTTTTGCATTTTTGGCTCTAAAAAGTACAAAAAGCCAAACATATATATATATCTTCAATAAAATGCAAGAAGTTATAACTAGGCCCCTTCATTAACATGAAATCACAAATCACTTAAGCAAAACACCTACACAAATGAATAGGCAGCACATTCAGCCTCTGAAGGAGGATATAGCCACTAGAGAGGAATAGAAAATAACAAAACAAAAGGAATAACACTTTAATATATGATGATGAAATATGATGAAGGACTTCTCCAAAAGCACTCCAATAAGGACTGAGGACAGCAAATTTCAATACAATAATCATATAGAGCTCCATCAGCAAATTCAGCTGACTAAAACAGCACAGCCATGTTTCCCAGTAATCTTGATCATAACTATAGATGCCGTGATCCCAGTAATCTTGGTCATAATGTATAAACAGCCAACATGCCTTACTGTCACTAAGTGATTTCCCTCTGGCAAGTACTGAACCAGAGGCAATAATAAAATGGCGAGGATGTGGAAAAAACTGCCAGCTGAAGATATACATTTGTTTAGAGACTTGCTGTAAAGCCATAGAATGCGAGAGAGACAGCAGGCTCACAAGTCAAAGAATCCTAAAATAAGACCACTGAACATTACTGAAGGCTTGTTAAGAACCCTGCTGGATATCTGTAAAAAGAGAGCCCATTTCACCACCCACCAAAGACAGATGTACCACCAGAAGGATGGTGTAGTGGCGGGGTCCCCCATGAGAATCCTCTTCGCTAACTTTTACATGGGCGAAGTGGAAGAAAGTGTCTTCTCCCAACACAGACGTCCCCACAGATACAGACGATACATAGATGACATGTTCATGCAAGCCGGCTCAGAGGATGAGGTAGACGCTCTTCGGCAGCAGTTCTTTCATCACAGCAGACTCAACTTCACCGTCGAGTATAGCAGCAATGACCGGCTCTCCTTCCTTGACATACTTGTCACGAAGACGGATCAGAACTTACCATGACAGTCTATACCAGGGCTACAGACATTGGATAATGTCTTAATGAAAATAGCGAGTGTCCTGTGCAGTTCAAGACCACCACTATCAGGGCCTTCATCATGAGAGCCCTCTTACACTGTTCGATAAACTTGTTTACCGAGAAATACCAGCCCCCCTCAACAAATGGTACATGATGAGGGAAGAAACCAAGAATATTCCACCCCTGGAAGATATAAAACTGTTCTACAAAGCCTTCATGCACCAGCAATACAAGGACGACGAAGCAGCCATCAAGAAAATGACACAGGATCATGTCTGCAGGATGGAGGAAGGGAAGAGTGTCCCTCATTATGTATTACAAGACTTGGTGTACTAAGGACCTCCTGATGAAGAACAACCCCGCCCCGCCTGTAGGAGACCCCTTAATGCAGACCAACGTCGTCTACCGATACATATGCCCCGTCTAAGGATGCCCGGGGATTTACAATGGTATGACGACGCCATGCCTGTCGATGAGGATCTCCTGCCTCGCCCAGGAGGGTGCCATTAGGCAGCACATCCTTGCAGTACACCGACAAAATATCAAAAGAGACGACATTTGCAGGAATATGAAAATCATCTGAAGAGTCCCTGAACCACAGAGTCTGCGCCTCCTAGAAGCGTTTTTTATCCTTGAACAAAAACTTCCACTGAACACTACACAAGAAGCATGCCTAATACTGACATGTGTGAGAAGGACCACGCCCCTCCCACCCAACAAGAGTACCAGCATGCAAGAAATATCAGATGGCATGACCAACACCAGACGTGACACATATGGCAATGAAAATCATACCAGAGGTGACGTCACTCAGGGAGAAGCCAATCAGGAGGCTCTCCAAGATATCACCGGCCTGAGGAGGTCCATAATGCTCGAGAATACCTCGCCATATGAGGCACCTTCCCAGGAACCAATGAAAATTCGACCTGCTCCAGAGGTTCCCCAGCCGCACTTGGGAGCCTGCAACACCAGGTTATAAGGACAAGGCCTCGCCACTGGAACTCAGTCCCTCAGTAGTCATCGCTGGAAAATGTCCTGTAGGTCTGGATGAAACATCCCATTGGAGAGAGAGAGAGAGAGAGAGAGAGAGAGAGAGAGAGAGAGAGAGAGAGATAGAAAGAGAAAGAGAACATTGTATAAGCAAAACATGATAAACACCAAAACATTACTCGACCACCGGATTTTACCATGCCCTATTAGAAAAATGGATAAGACTCTTTACAAGATTAATAGTGCAGAAGCAGCAACCATGTTTAACAAAACATATTATTATTATTATTATTATTATTATTATTATTATTATTATTATTATTATTATTATTATTATTATTATTATTATTATTATTATTATTTACAGAATATTTTAAATTCATTGCAGGGGGTAAACGTTAGTGAGCTTTTACATATATTTATTTTTTACCTTCTACATCTGTATTTGACTATATCTTGGTATGTCATTTGCTCTGTTTTTATTTTTTTATTGATTAATTTACTTGTTACAAGGTTTTTACTTATTTTTTGCTACAATCTTTCTTTCTTTGTAAATATTTTTTTTATCAATATAGCTATGATTAGGTTAGCTTTAAATCTTCGTAAATGTTATCTTCCATTCGTTCTAGCTCGTATAATATTTATATCATGAAGCTACTTATTTCTTTGCCCTTATATTTGATTATTAGTTTTTTTTTATCTCTATCATTTGTTCATGAACTTTCTTTGTCTTCTGTTTGATTTTATTAACAATCTACTGTGCTGCCTTATAAAAAAAATTGAATATTTGTATCCTTGTCTGATATCATGTTTTGTCGTTTTAACTTTCTTGCAACATAGCGCTTCCTACAATTCAACGATATTTTCATTCGCATTTAAGTAACATTTCAAGATTTGTCATTCGTTATATCTGTGATTCTTGGCAAGTTTAATCTTTTTTTTATCTTCATCCTTTACATTCACCTTTCATTACCACTTTCTTTCGTTTCTGGCCTTGTCTTTGTATTTTAATCTGCTGCTCTCGTTCAACATTCGTTGCAAAAATTATTCATTTTCTATCGTGATTAAGGACAGAACAAGGATTTGCTCAAGTTAATCTTTTCCTCCACATCACGCAAGTATTTTGACTTTTTATATCTTAACCGTAAGCTTAAGTATTGTTTGATAAATATTTCAATATGTTTTTCAATAATTCTGGTAGTCTTGCAATGCCACTATATTATATGTTCACAGAACAATATGGATTTATTATTTTCAGTTCTCTTGTTTCACATCTGTTTCAACTGAATAAAAGTTTTAATTTAAAAGATTAAAGCCGCAGTTGTGCTTTTATTTATAACTACCGTCATATAATATTACCCTAATATCTTCATTTGTTTTTCAACAATATATTAATTGGCAATTTTCTTTCGTAAATTAGATAGACTCTTCTTTAATTGTTCTTACTTATGGCATAACTAAGTCTCCTACTGTTTTCCATCGTCATGCCTTTTTTATTCTAAAGTTTCAAAACTGAGCATCTCTCTCTCTCTCTCTCTCTCTCTCTCTCTCTCTCTCTCTATTGCTTCTTCGTTCAATGATTTTGTAACTTTTGCTTGTAAGGTACAACATAGATGGTTTTTCAGTTTTCTGCAAAACAAAACTATTGAGATGGTTATTTGTCTGTCCGTCCGCACTTTTTCTGTCTATCCTCGCATCTTAACAACAACTGTGGTTAGAGTGCGGTAAATTGATATGTTGGCCATCCATCCTCCAGTCATCAGACATTCCAAATTGCAGTCCTCTAGCCCCAGTAGTTTTTATTTTATTTGGGGTTAAATCTATCTATTTTATTCGTCTGGTGCCTCTATAAGGT
>NC_087207.1:81051822-81056822 GCF_015104395.2 Macrobrachium nipponense
TCACACAAGAAAACGTCCAAATGGATAAACAATACATTACCAAATATTCCTTAAAATCTTTATACACTATTATAATCACTTGTTTGTTGCAACTCCAACGAAAATCATCGTTTTGGGCCTCTATATACCCGACTCACGCTAGACATCCATGGACTAAATATCATTTTTCGGTACATTATCCTTGGCGACTTCTGCCTGCGCCAAGCGCTACTGCCATCTGTTGTCTAGTGTACACTTTTTTTATGCAAATATCAATTTTTAACCTTTTCTGCAATTTTACATTCAATAAATCAATATTCCTTTACATCCCCCCCTCCTAATTCCGCGGCTTTCTCCTCAGTCGCCATGCTGAATTTTCACTCGTACAGTCTTAAGGCCTGTCCACACGAGCGGGCCTGATCGGCGTGCTCCGGGGTTCACAGGCAAATTCTGGAGGGCTTACCCATGAATGTTGTCCACACGGGTGAGGCGATGGAGTGGTGGGCGTGCCGACGATGCCAGTAGTATGTTCAGATGCGGTACGATAAACATGGTGCTTACAGCAAAGAAGAAGATAGTGTAGCATGATAATTGCTTTGTGTGTGATGAAAAAGGAGAATATGGTGCAAAGAATGGCTCAGTAAAAGAAATGTATACGGTTAACATACGTCTGCCAGGGTCGAAGTAAAAGCCATCGGGCACCACCGTGGTGATTTTGCTACAAGACTCGTCGGGCAATTTGACAGTTTGCCCGTCAAGTGTGCCCGTTAGAGGGGAAGTCCGCCGATCAGGCCCGATCGTGTGGACAGGCCTTTAAACATTAGCTACTTCCCTTCAGCAACTATCGGAGACTGCCACGTTGTTGGTAACAAGCACTTTCCTTTAAATAATTAACAGATCTAGAGAGAGAATCTGCAATGACATTTTCTTTGCCTGCTATATGGTGAATATTCAGTTTGAATGGTTGCAAAAATAAAGACCATCTTAAAATTATCTTATTGTTGTGCTTACATTTTTTAATAAAGGTTAAATGGTTATTATCAGTATATACGTCTATTTCAAAATTACTGTTAAGCAAGTATATCTCAAAGTGCATTAAACTCAAAATTAAACTTAAAGGTTCTTTTTCAACAATAGTGTAACTTAACTGGTGGCTATTATATTTCTTTGAAAAGTAAGATACAGGGTGTAAAACACCATTATGTTCCTGTAATAATACACTGCCAGCTCCTACTTCACTGGAGTCTACCTGTAACTTAAATGGTAGATTAAAGTCTGGGGATTTCAGCAATGGCTTAGACATTAACATGAGCTTAAGTTTATTAAAGGCATCGTCACATTCCTTTGACCACACAAACTTCACATCCTTTTTCAGCAACTCTATTAATGGGTAGGCTACATCTGAAAAGTTCTTACAAAATTTTCTGTAATACCCCACTATTCCCAAAAAATTCATCACTCCACCTTTAGATGTAGGGAGGGTCAAATTCTTTATGACCTCAATATGACAATCAACAGGCCAAAAAAAATACCTTAATAATTTCTCATAAGTTTTGTTTATACCTAAATGACCAGAATAACTACAGTCATGAGCAATACCTAGAACAAAATTCCTATAGCTACTTGGAATGACTGCTTGTTCTACAACAACATCAACATTTCTACTCTTGAACTTCCTCATTAGGATTCCATCCTTTAAAAATTAACACTTGCCTTCCTTCTCGATATCATTTATATCAACAAGGGCATTATCTCTTATTACCTTCAAATTATCATCTTCAATTTGAGATTTAACAAATTCCTCCTTATTAACTTTCAGCATTCGCAAAGGAGTACTGACTTTACTTACTTGTAGTGTTTCCGGACTATCTTTAAACAAGTTTTGTAAATCCAAACCGTCGTCATCATTTACCTTTCCTTCGGCACTCGTGCATTCTTGTAGTAACTGCACAAGCAGGAAATAAGTTTGGAAATGTACATTCAACTTCTTGTAATAGATGAAGAAGTTAAAGGGTTTTTTCTGTCAAATTGGATTTACTGCTACCAAAATCTTTGTCTCCACATACATCATTTCCAAGAATTAACTCTACTCCTGACACTGGGAATTCTCTCACCAAAGCAATTTTAACATATCCCGAAATTAACGGAGTTTCTAACCTTACTTCTACTAATGGAGCTAAAAATTCAGGTCCAAACCTACGCAGAAGTACATACTCTCCAGTATCCTTCCACTGGTCATATATATTTCTTATCATTACAGACTGTACCGCTCCGGTATCTCTTAACCACCTTACTTTCCTTTTTTCAACACAAGGGAGGTGTAACCAACCATCTCCCATAAAAGGGTCATACAGTTCAGTACCTTTGGATGTGGACTTCTCTTCAGGTAGTCTCACTCCATTTCCTTTTACAATAGTCTCAATACAACCAACATTACTAACATTTTGAACATCATTGTTACCTATTTTGTATCCTATATTCTCATCAACATCACATATATTATTACTGTCGATGCTATCATTACAATACCTCTTACCTGGCCTAAGGGGAAAAGCAAACAAACAAGGACTTCTGTCACCACATGCTTGTGGTTGATTCAACAATGAAATGGTATTTTCAGGTTTATGATCATCCTTAAAATGTCAGGTTTTATCTTTAACTTTATTTACCACTTGAATTGGAACGGTTTATTGTGCGATGTGGACAACTCCTACTGATGTGTCCTGGTTTTGCCACAACTGAAACATACAAATCTCTAAAATTTTCGCCTATATATTGGTAAATAGGTGTAAACTGATCATTTACACTGGATCCTGCTTTTCCAGCACTAACACTAGGACCAGACTATGTTGACTTGCCCCTCTACTACCTCTATTAAAGGATTTATTATAGACTCCACGAGATGATACTGTTGAACTCGTAGTCTTACCTTGTTCCTTGTAATTTTGCCGCTCTTCCCAAACTCTGCTCCTTCCAATTTTAGGAGTGACGTAAGTATAAATATAAGCTTATGGGTCAATGCATAATTATCAGACAATCTAGTGGCTTCATCCACGTTATCTACATCACGTTTCATCCAAATCTATGTTTTAATAAGTGGATCAATACCATCCTTGAACTGCTCAAAGCAAGATAAGTTCCTGAAGTTTACCGAAGTCACCATTAACTTCTCGAGCATTCATCCACCTATCATACCACATATGAGTGCGACTGTCTCTTTTTATCCAGCTTCTGAACTTCTCTCTATACCTCTCTGGCACCCATTCATAAGCTTTCAGAACTTCAGATTTAACTCTCTCATAATCTTTAGAATCATCTAAAGATAAGGCAGCAAATACTTCCCTCGCCTTTCCTCGAAAGGAGGTTTGAACCAACGTGCTCCATGACGTTCTCGGCCATTCACGCTGTTCTGCTACTTTCTCAAATTGTAAAAAAAATGCATTCACTTCATTTTCAACAAAATTGGTACACTTTTTACTGCATTGTCTATTCTAAAAGATTTTGGTATTTCTCTGGACTTTTCTTCTACTTCAAGTTTCTTCATCTCTAGCTCTATCCTCTTTTGCTCAACTTCAGCTTCTACCTTCTTTTGCTCAACTTCAGCTTCTACCTTCTTTTGCTCAACTTCAGCTTCTACCTTCTTTTGCTCAACTTCAGCTTCTACCTTCCTAACCTTTTCAGCTCTCTCATTTTCTAACTTCTTTAGTTCAACAGCTTTCTCACTCTCCTTTTCAGTTCTCTCATCTCCAATCTAACTATTTGCAAATGAATCTGCATCTGCTCAACACTCATCCCTTCATAAACAAATTTGGACTTTTTTGGTTTAACCTTGCGTGACTTGGTTTTTTCACGTACGGCTTTGGCACCTTCCTCTTCACTTGCACTTCCCTCTGTATTATTCTCACTTGCGCTTTGCTGGCTATCAGTTTCTTGCCCTTCCCAACTCATTAGTAACAACCCTTCCTTATCAGACAAAATGCCTAAAGTCATTAGCGCCTCACTTACTTTATTTGAGATTTCTTGCTTCCTTGCAGATTCTGATACTTCTACATTATGTACCTAGCTAGAACAATCCAGTCTATTTTAGTTATACCTTCTAACTTTTCACCACTAGGACTACGTATGAAATCTTTCAAATCAACATTCTTTAATAACCTGCTCAAAATAACACAGCAAGACAAATATTATAGCACTAACACTATCACAACTCTCCCCCCTCTCTAAAGTACATGGAAGTACTGAAAAGCAATTAATAGTAGGGATACGTCAAGTTATGGTCGAATACGCTAGACATGAATAAAGCAAAATTAATAAGGATACGTTCGGTTTCGTTCGATAGAATGAGTAAACACTGAGTATGGATATGTTCGAGTTTCGTTCGATAGAATGAGCAAAAACTGAGTAGGGATCCGTTCGGGTTTCGTTTTCGCAAAGGCGCCCATGTAATATAAAAAAAAAGAAAAAAATCTCTCTACGGTAAGGATTTACGAGGAGAATATATCAGGAAACAGTGACAACCCACTATAACTTAAAATGTACTTTAATAACAATTAGTAAGAAATTAAGTCACAAACACATTAAACAAATTACGGACGTAATAACACAAACAAAGACTTGCCATACAAGCACTCATCAAGACTACTCATCACTAATCACTGCATTTTACAGTATAATACCCAAGTCCACAAAGCTTTACATCAACACAACATATATTCACTGTAACATCAAAAAGTTAGTGGCAACCAACGTAACATCACACAAGAAACGTCCTCCAAATGGATAAACACTACATTACCATATATCCCTCAAAACTTGATACACTATTATAATCACTGTTTGTTTCAGCTCCAACGAAAATCATCGTTTTGGGCCTTTATATACCCGACTCATGCTAGACATCCATGGACCAAATATTATATTTTCGGTACATTATCCTTGGCAACTACCGCCTACACCAAGCGCTACTGCCATCTGTTGTCTAGTGTACACCCTTTTTTTTATGCAAATATCAATTTTCAACC
>NC_087207.1:81061822-81074322 GCF_015104395.2 Macrobrachium nipponense
CAATCCACAGGAACCGTCTGATTAAAGCCATACCGTCTGCTTCTAAGGGGACGAAACGCATCTTCTACTTCCACTTTTGTGATGTTGGTGTGTTTTTTAAGTATGATGCGTTGAAACTCGTCGAAAGGTCGCTCTGCTAAATCTTTCCAAATTATGCGAGAGAAGTTATAAGTCAGTCATAGATTAATTCATCTGCGTCATTTAATTCTCTTTTAAATTCATTTACGTTGTTTGGCACTTTACTCGATGTTTAGTTATTTTGAGCCAATACATTATTACAGGCAGTAATCTTATTTAAATGCCGCACATGAATAACTTGGGAACTTGCATTCAGGAGGTAATTTCTTCTCACGGGTAGTTATTCTTTTATCATTATTTACATGATATAACTTTCATATTTTTTATCAGATTATATTACACATTTTGTAAAGATACTAAGCAATGCTCAGAAAATAAATCAGTGGACCATTTTCATAATGCGAAATGTATCAATCAAAGTTGAATAATACCTGAAGAACGTTTCACTGTTATCTATATTTATGGATTCGGTTATCTTTGGTATAAAGGGCACGATTTCGGAAAATCTTACAACTACAGGCATTTTGTGTTTGATTTTGTCATCCAGAGTTTTTTTTTTTTTTTTTTTTTTTTTTTTTTTTTTTTTAACACAATTTGGGTATGTTGAATCCAATTCTGCCGGATGACATTCGATGTCTTTTTGTTAAGGCAAGATAACTAAAAACAAAATGGCTGCCAAAATAGCAATTTGCATTTCGTAAAATTTGTACTGGAAACATTGCCAAATAACTGAAGATACTCGGAAAGAAGCAAGTATCTGGACAACTTTATCTTCATCTCCAGCATCTTTTATCCTCCTTGACAGACTTGACTATTTATGACTAGACAATTGGTCTATGCCAATACCAAACATTTTCTCTTTTTCTTCAGGTGGTACCTTAGGTTGAAAGATAGACTTTAATGCTGTTAAGCTCTTTGTGATGCCAACTATCCCACCACCACTTTTACCTGTACTGTCTGACCATTCTAAACTTTGGTCTGGATCGACCTGATTGAATTTAGCATTGTCCCTTTTAACTACAAAATTTCCATCCAGGAACTCCTGCTCTACTTCATTTGGGCCAAGTACGCTGAGCCCCACTTGGCACAATTAGTATGAACAAAATGGCGAAAAAAGCAACATTCTTCTGAATTATTCAAGGTGGAGCTTTCATAGATCATAACGACTGGCACATGTGAACTGCAGTAGAATACAGACCATTTATAGATATATGAATTCCATTAATTAAAGTAACAATAGCACCCAGAGGGCTTGGAAAGTTACTTTATGCAGTCTCATTCCTTTTTCATAATGTTTCCCTGAAATTACCCTGTTTGCTGTTTTCATACCAAGAAGACCACTTTTGGCCCAGACCTCCTGAGTCCAGATGACTGGAACTGCTGACCTATGGATTTTGAATAATTCAGTGATATGTGAAGGCCACCAACCCGTGGCATCAGAAACTGATGATTCTGTGATCATTTCAGTTCCATTAATTTGGAACGCAACTCATCAGCTGTTTTTACCACATGAGTCTGCTCCGGGAATTCAGATATGTGCTGACACCTGAAGATGACAGTTTAGGGTTTCATATTCATGAGCTGGGCTCAACACTATCAACAAAACCTACTGTCATTATTATTTAGTTAATCTCACTTTGATTTGCATTGTAAGCACTCCATCCAAGTTTTGGCTCCTTTGAATGTTTCCCTGCAATAAATGACAAGTCTTGGGCATTGGCAAGTGTCCTTTCAGGATAGCCTTCTTTATAATTAAACCAATCATGTTGAACTTTCTTTTCAAAAATTGACTCTGGGTGGGTGACATATTTTCTTGGTGGCAAATTACTTGTAGTACCTCTGGTATATCAAGGCCTTTCATAGGTAATTAGAGATCACTTAGTGTGTTTGTTTCAGAAGGGGGACCACGTTTCCATGCAGCTATTCGGGTAGTATGAAAGGTATCCTTCCCATCTAAGCTGGTGTCTAATATGTCCATGTTATCTGTAGAAAAAGGAACAAATTTGTTTGGCACCAGCTTTCTTAGGATAACAGATACTGTATCAATATCAATAGTTCCGAGTGCATCTTCTGCAAGGGCATTGTCAACTTGTAAGACATTGCTGTTGCTTACTGCATGTCCTGCCTGGTAACCCCACGTTTGTTTTGGAGTCCACATAGCTCCTTTACTGACTCCATACACTATGTTTCAAGCTAGTGAGATTATCTGGTCATAACTAGCTGCCAGAGTCCTAGTATACCTGCTATCATCCAAATCACCATCTTCATCCCCATCATCCCCGTCATCATTATCTCCATATTTTTCACCTCCTTGATCATCTCCTTCAATATTGTTGCCTTCCAGAACCTCTTGACCTCTAAACAGTACTTTTAAAAACATATGCACAGAATCTGGAACACATGCAATTGCAGCTTCTTTTGACACTTGAAATCCCTTATAAGGTGTGTGATACAGAATATCAGATCTGAGCTTAAGAGCAACATGCACAAGAGACAGGAAAATGTCATCTTCAGGCTTATTAACAGGGATAAATGTCTCATCCTCTTCTTGTCCCTGTGACAACATGGTAGCAATTTGAAATGGGCAACATCCTTTGGAACAAGCACAGTTTCTTTTGCACAAACTTCAGATTTCTCCAGGACATGAAAATTATACACATTTTTAACTAGGTGAGCAACTGTTTGTTTAAAGGTTACTCTCCTTGTGATAAAAGTGCTAGGTATATCTTGTTGAGCTTGTGGACAAAGGCCACTGTAACAATCCCATACTTCATTAAGGCTTAGAATGGGACTTCTTGAGGCACTCCTCTTTAACGCAGAGCACAACCAGCACATTGTAACATCATCTTTTCCTATGGTAACCTGGTCATCTGAGGCTTTTCTGCAGCATATTGTCTAACACTTCAAATGATATTTAGCTTCTGCAGCAATGAGGTCTCTTATACCTTTAAAGGCAATACTTAGTTGATGATCGAACGTGGCTAAATCTAGTATTTTGTTACTTGTATTAAATGATATGACTGCGTGCAATGTTTCATCCTTTACATCTTCACAAAAGATACATCTTTTCCAGAAAATCATTTTAGAGGTGCTTCTTGTTTGTCTGATATTTTCTGTATCTTGATTAGTTGATAAAGGTTGAAGCTGCTTGACTTCAAGTCTGGAAATCTCTGATTTACTTGTAAAGGTGCTATAAAAATCTTTATGGGAAGATATCCCTGTGTCCTATGCACATCCTAATATTCTAGCAATAGCATCTCAATTTTTTATTTTTTTTATTTTTGCCTTTCTCGGTCTGCTTCTTTTAAACTATCAAGGCCTTGTATGCTAATGGGTCTTATAGTTTGTTCTTCTTTTCTCCTTGGCATATGATGCATTGTTCATAGTTGATATCAAGGACGGATTGCTTTAGCTGTGACATTGGCTACGTTTCTCAATTCTCTCTTCCTACAACTTACATACTACAAACTCAATTCTTCCACTGCATCACTTTGGAAATTAGGCACACCTGTGAAGAAAAGAAAATGTACAATATAAAACATATGGGTCAATTTATAAGATGCAATGTAATAAACTTTATTTATTAGTCTGTTAGCAAAATATGCTACAATACTGGAAACAAAATACAACACATGCTGGAAGCCATCTTGTTTAGCCGCCATTTTGTTGTTAAGGTCAAAATTGTCTTCTAGTGTACGAAGAACATTATATATGAATTCCTGACCCCAAAATTAGACTGAATCAACTACTTAGACTTGTATTTAGTGCAAATAGTAAAGAAACTATGAGTATACATTACTAATTTGGCAGCCATTTTGTTTCTGGGTCTCAGGCATAAAAAAAAAATAAATAAATAGAGAATGGCATCTGACAGATTTCGATTCAACATACTGAAATTGTGTGAAAAACACTGGATGACAAAATCTAACACAAAAAGCTTGCAACTTTTACAGAGTTGACTTTTATGAAATCATTGCCCTGACTAGTACCCATGATCATCAGACACGCAACTGCATATGCCTTTTATCACAGTTAAGAAACTGCTAACAACAAAGAGAGTAATGTAAAAAAAAAAAACAGGAGTAGGTATAAATAAACTACAGAAGAGTCCAGCTGGCTTTGCAGCTAAGCCCAACCCACTGAATACGTCACGACCATTCCTTGAAGCTGATTGGTTGGTGTTACGACCTTATTTACGGCCGTGAGTTCAAGGGTTCTTGTCTCTATTCAGAATTTGCGGTCAGTAAAAATGTAACACAGCAACTTAGGAACAAAAGAACAAACACCTCAACAAAAGTTACAATATTTATTTATTCAAAAGAAAATGTAATGGTTGGTAAAGATAATAAAATTTAATATATATATCAAGGGAAAAAAAACAACCTTAAGACCTTTAACAGATCACCTACAGCTAAACTAAACCATAAACCAAGAAATAGGATATTTTTAAATATGACTTCAGGCAGGTACCTTCCAAATAACTGGCCAGATAAAGCGAACCTAAGAAAATAAGTAATGCAGAAGGAAGCAAGAGAAATTAAATGGGGAAACTTAATATTATTCCTACCTAACACATACAGACTAAATTACACTCAAAACTTAATTTATTGAATAGAATATATGTTATTAAGAATAATTATATTAATTTAAAACCTTCAGTTAATAAGTAGAAAATGAAAATCAATAATCTTACAAATTCAAAATAAGAAATGATCATGAGAGGCTTGTCAGAATATCTCATCAGGCCATACAAGCTCCAGTAGACTGTACTGCAAACAGGAGCGTGCAAATCTACAGGTACACAGCGATCCACGATCGTCTTAGTAGTTATAAAAACATCTCATACCTGTAGAAAGCCGCCCTACTTGTCTCCACGAGTTTTCCAAGAACTCACTGACGCTGATGAATAGGTCAACTGGGTCAAGCTGCAATGCCTGTAGGCAACCCAAAGCACCACAGGACCACCGAGGGTGGTAGCCTCCGAGAATCCGGGGCGTCAATGGATCTCGCACGCCACAAACTGCACCGTTCCATGTAAGTACGGGCCACCTCGTTCGGAATCCTTCCGACGAACGAGGGAAGATGTGTGGCTGGCGAATGCCGCGGGTGACAAACACCTGCGACCACACACAGGGCAGCAAAGGATTAAAGAAGCCGTGATCTAAATCTCCTTACAAAAACCGTAGAAGTGACCATAAATTCAGTGGCAAAGCGTCAGGCTGTGAGGAGGAACTCGAACTCACTCTGTCACCTATCACGGTGACCCTTACGATCAAGCCTTCCACTCGAGTCAACACAGCTCATAGGAGAGAAAAACAACGATCGTTCATAAGGCACTTCAGTAGTTCACTAATACCGGGGGAGAAGGTGGTAAACAAAACGCCTAAGAAAAACAAAGCAAAACTGCAAAATCATATGACTCCCTTACAGAGTTCATCAAACTAAGAATGAGCTTAAATGTACGATAAACGATAATAGCTTATTAATAAACTTAAACTAAAACAAGATCAAAAGGTTCGACAAAACTATTAACAAATTATAATTAATAAATTATAATGAAATTACTTTAATCTAATAGTTGGAAATAGTTTCAAAAAGTTGGTTAATCTGTGGTTCTTTTCATCTTTTCATTATATTATCCGCTGAAATAAAATCATAATACACATCTTCCTAAAATAAAAAAAAAAAATACAAAAAAGGAAAATATGAATAAGGTCAGAAGTGTTTCATGTTTCTGCAATCTCGTGCTTGTAAATGAGGTTCACCTGAATACCGAGGTGTCTCTGGGTATGTCTGCGTTCGAATCGGTGCACTTGATCACTGGATATTGGTAATTACCATCTGATATTGTCAAGCGTGCTCACCATTCTTAATTTAAACATAAAGATTTTCTCAAAGTTATACATACTTGTTTTTCATATTGATTTCAGGAAATTTTAATACATTTCAATAGTCTTAAAATCGATCTCATTGGAATTGTTTACACACTCGGATGGATGACAAGCAATGACTCTACTCTCCAACACCAGAATATACCTTTGTTTATACTAGTCATATTGCATATAAATTGCTGAGAATTTTCTTAAGGACATTACATCCTTTCGAAATAACAGCATCATTAAAAATGACGTATACCTATAAGGTCCTATGTCTTTTGTCGGTTTACGCGGCTCATGACGTTTGAATTATAGGCCTATCTCATATTTTGCCGTTTTATTGTGCTTATTGTTGTGGTTATTCTTACTTTTGTTGTTGCTGTTATGGTGCTTGCAGTGTCTTCGAGAATTTTTTATATGGTATCCTAACATTGCAGAATAAACGTAGATCCATTCATAAAATATTGACGTAAAGAATATCTTCCTAATTTCCTTAATCAGAAATTTAGTAATTTGTTTTAATTGAAAGTAATCGAGATCTTTATGAATATAGTCTGCTTCAGAATATTCTCCTAACAACAACAGAGAGAGAGAGAGAGAGAGAGAGAGAGAGAGAGAGAGAGAGAGAGAGAGAGAGAGAGAGAGAGAGAGAGAGACTGACTGTACAAGAATGCCCCCAAAACCAAGCGATTCATGGGCAACTGCAAGCTGGTTTGTATCATCTCATAACTTTTCAGATATATAAGAATATAAGAATTTGAAGTGTAAGCCTATGCTCTGTCATTGCCTTAAAATATAAGAATTTGAATAATAGGCCTATACGTATCATTTCCTCAAAATATAAGAATTTAACGTGGAAGCCTATACCCTGTCATTACTTCAAAATATACGGAATTGACGAGTAGGCTTATGCTATGGCATTACCTCAAAATATAAGAAATTTACGAGTATGCCTATTCAGTCATTGCCTCAAATTATAAAAAAATTGACATGTAGGCCTAATCTCTCAATGATATTAACATTTGAGATGCAGGATTATGATGAATTAATACCCTAACATCAGAAAAGGCTGCATAAGTCTATGCTTCATTTCAATTAATGTGGTCTATATGGGATCGCTAATGTAGGCCAACACCAATTTAAAAGAAAAAAAAAAACAAGATGCATGAGCATTTAAGCTGCGCAAGATAAAAAAAAAAAGATGCACAGACAAAATGATCTAACATCTTCATAATGCTACAGAAATTAATATGTATTTTATTGGAAATATCAAATTGAATACTTCTCAACTTCGGGAACTCAAATCTGTGGTGTGTTTGATTCATACACGAAACCGTTTGGAGTCAAATTCGTACTGGTAGTCATTTGTGCTGTTAACTAGTGTGACGCCATTCCCCCAGTGGGAGGGGCTTAGCTGCAGAGCTAGGTGGACTGTGGTATCTCTTTTTTTCAAGTTTTTATTAAATAAATTATTTACAAACGATTACAACAAATCTTTAACTACATACATTTTCATCTGGAATACTTTGTTTTCAATGTTACAAAAATTCTTTGTGAAATGCTTTAGGAATCTGTCTTTCAAAGTGGCTTTGATATTTATTTGGGTTTTTTTATAATGGAAGCTTTTATTATATTTATAATCAAACGTTCAGGTACATTCTTGTCTTTGAACAACTATATATTTACAATAAAATTTGACAAAATTAAAGTTTCAGTGTTCCTTTGTTTCTTCGATGCCTCTGGGAAATCAAAATACATCGTCCTAATAATATTACAGTGTACAAAATTGCAAAAATCTCCTTTCGACCATATTATTATGTTTGCAATTTTATTGCAGAAATATACCATATGAATATTTGATTCCGCAGCATCACAAAACTGGCAATCAGAGTCTAAAATTATTTTCATTTCTTGTAATTTTTTTCTTATTTTGGTAATATTTCGTGGATAAGTTTAAATATTATTTCTATATCAGAATCAGAAAGAAATTCCATATTGATCTTCTCCCAAATCAAAGGCCAGTTATAAAGGGGGTATCTACTCTCAACAGTTGGCTGTGCATTTGACAATAAGCTCACATATATAGTTCTCGACTTAAGAAAAGTAAAATTCTGAACTATTTTACATTCTCGAAGTGTTACTAAGACCTCAGAATACATAGGTGCCATTACACATGAATTGTCTATTTGTCATAAATGTCCAGTAAACAAAACCTTTACATGTGAATTGTTAATTTGACATAAAATTGTATTTCTCTTCACAGTGTAATTTTAAGAGGCGGCTAGAATACTTTGTCTTTCATAAAAGACTTACCATTCATCTCCCTCCTTCAATCTTTGACTTTGTTATAGTGTCTCTTTTGATAAATTCACATGTATTCACCAAATGTAAAGGAAAATTTCTTTAGTTGTTAGTTTTGTATATTTTATAGGCAAAGGGGAAATATTGGAAATATGACATGTCTGTGAAGAAAATCAAGGCATTGACCTTAATTTTGCATAATTTATTTGTTCTCGAACAGTTGACAGCCATTTCGTAATTATCAGAAAATTAAATTTCCAAAGTTGTAAAAGAACCTGTATATCCTTGAAGCTATTATAAATGCCAAAGAGACCTATCACCCCATGGGCCTAATCCAAATATTTTCCCCTATCACTGGCAACCAAAATATTTGAATCATCGGCAAACCCAAGAATTTTAAGGTGATTATCATTTGGTAAAGGCAAGTTTTCAGTCCAACTATTTATTTTTATAGCAAGATACAGAGGTTACTGGAATACAGCATATGTTATCATTAACAATGTAGCCACTTCTAATATTCGTGTATAATATCTTAATGCGGAAAATCAGTTCATCACAAAAACCTAGTCTTTCAAGAATCTGCAGTACAAAATTAATATCAACACGCTCAAATACGTTCGACCAATCAAGATTTAAAATAGCACCTTGAACTCTTTTCTCACTAAACATAATACACAATATCTCTAATTTAAGTATTACATGTATGTATTTATGCATCTTCCAGGCACACAAAATTGTTCATGACTGATATGGTTGAGGATAACTGTTTGCATTCTTTTTCTCAGTAATTTTAGCAAGTATCTTATAGTCACAGCACAACAATGACATTGGTCTCCAATTAGCCAAAGCACTCATCGGGGCCTTTCGATATAAGAGTGACAACGCAATAAACTGACTGTTGGAGAGAATTTTCATTTCCATATTATTTTAAACCAACATTTTTAATTCATCCTTAGTATCTACCCAAAATACCTTATAGAATTCTATTGGGATGCCGTCTATGCAAGGGCATTTATTGTTACCAATGGAACGAAAAGCATTACGTATCTCTCTGAGAGATATATTCTTATGAAATATATCATTATCAGATTCCGTCATTTTTTCTCTACAAACTGCATAAAGAAGTTTTGCATATGTACATCACAAATGTTTTTCCGGTAAAGTTTTTGTTAATACCTAAACACAGTGTTCAATGGTATGGCTATTTGTAAAAACAGTACCTTCATGAATATTCGGAATTATATTTCGTTCTGAGACCATTTCTGCTATTTAGTGTTATTTAGTGCTCTTTGCTGTCCAAGAAGGTAAGGTGAGGTTTTTTCCCCTTCAATCCTGTCTTGAATTCTCGATCGTACTTTAACCCCTTCTAATATATGAAATTTTAAATTGTTTGTTGTGTCTTTGAGAACACTAATATCTGCATGTTTTGCGTCTCCTGACACATTAAGTTTCATGTGTTGTTTTCTTAGTTTTGCTTCGAAGTAACTGATGACCCCAAACTTCTGCCTGCTAATCCTTTTACCTACTCTGTCGAGAAATTGTTTTATTCCTGGTTGAACCAAATCATTCCACCAAATACTGATATGATAGAAATCCCTTTTACGTGTTTTCAAGTACAGTATCTCTACGTCTAAGCAAATTTCTTCAAACAACTCACATTCACAACACCTTAACTGATCTCAAAAGAGATAATTTAGGGTAGTTTTCATATGGATGGAGGACAAAAGCGATGTGCTGCAGGGCGAAAGAAATGCAATTTATGTAGATACCCTAATCATTGTGATGAAGTTTTGTTGTAAGGGATCAGTCGAAAACTATTCAGTAAAACTAAGTAGAAACCTGATAGCATTAACCACCTAAAACCTATTGACAGCCGTGCTGAAGATCTTGAAATACAAGCACCAAGAATCAAGATTTATTTTTTTCCAAGGTAAATAACTGGCTTATTGATAGGGGTGCAGAAATCATAGGAATATGGCCAAATCTGCTGTAGCAGCTTAGACTGAAAATAATTTCACTCAGTGGCTACCAATTGAGGATGACATCCTTAGAGGTGATAAAGATAAACTAACGCCTTTCGGTCACTTCAAACTTTGTTCTGAAAGATGTATTTGTAGAAACAGATTAGATGAAGCTCTTTTGTCATAGATCGACCTGAAGTATTATATATATATATATATATATATATATATATATATATATATATATATATATATATATATATATATATATATATATAATAGATATATATATATATATATATATATATATATATATATATATATATATATATATATATATATATAGATGATATATATATATATATATATATATATATATATATATATATATATATATATATATATATATATATATTATTCCTAATTCAATGATGTTTGATTGGCACACAGTCATTACCAACTGGAGTTGAGCTGACAGATATGACTGGGTCTCCTATGAAAATATATTTTTGACAATAGGCGCAACCATTTCAGCAACAAACTGCATGACACATTCCTTCAGCTTGTAGCGAAAAACCTAAGAAACTTTTAGGCAAAATGGTGCAACAAGGATTCATAATGGCATTAGCTGATGAACAATTTGAATGGTTCTGTCACATGGAAATTAAAATGCATCATAGTGGATTTTACAAAAGTAAGTAAGCTTTCCCACCCCATTTGTCCCTAACCCCTTGAGATGCTGTTAAACATGTACCTAAAGCATGCTCCTATTTTACTACAATGGATGCACCGCGTCGATACTGGTAAATTCCACTTAATGGGAAAGCCCAGAAAGAAACTACTCCTATGGTTGATCTTGACTGGGGTTGAGTCTTGCAAACAATGTGACCTTTCAGTTGAGGGAGTCCTAAACAATTTTGCTAAAGTTGTGGATGAACTTCTGGTTTGGGATTCTTCATACAAAAGCCATGTTAAGAGCTTCGGGGAAGCTTTGTCTCAATTCCATCAGCGGGAATCAATAAAATAACATTTGTATTTGTAACTAAATGTATTGAGATTTGTGGTTAAAATGTTAAATGTGAAGGTCCTCATGCAGGAAATTATATTAGAGCTATAAAGGACTTCCCACTCCAGAAAATATTGTAGACAGACTTGTTATCAGCTACCAGAGTTTTCTTCCAGTATTGCATCAGCAACAAATAATGCCCGTAGTTTTCGTAAGTGCAAGAATACAATACTTCGGACAAGTAATCATCAGAGTGCATTTGAAACTCAAAAAAAGAATTCATCCTCACCTTCAGTGGTGTATCTCTCTCTCTCTCTCTCTCTCTCTCTCTCTCTCTCTCTCTCTCTCTCTCTAACAGATCCCCCAACGGTAATGGGAAGCGTGTTTGTAGCCAAAGGGTTTGGCAGGAAAGAGCCACATCTCATCGAGAGAGAGAGAGAGAGAGAGAGAGAGAGAGAGAGACCCTGTACTTCAGACAAATCCATTACGCCTAAAAGGACTTGAATATGCTTGGTTGTAGCAACATGGAGATAAATCAAGGCAGGTTTAATGTATTTCTTAATTTCTGGTTGATTTTACTTGGCCTGTCACATTTTGATCTAGCCTTAGGTCATGAGCGTCTTATACTGCTTCTTGATGCTGTAGAGAATCTTCCTCTTCCCAAAAGGAAAAAACATTTTTTTATGTTTACTGCAACGTGAAGTATACATGTTTATGATGCTGTTTCCCATGCACGTGTAAACAACCTAATTGTAGAAGATGCTGAAGCAGAAACTGATGTTATTCATTATATACCAAGTTGTATCATTGCTTCTTAGAGAAAAAAAGATGAAATTTTTATCAGTTTCTTTGCAATACTGTTCTTTTATGACTACCCTCCAACCAGAAAAAAGTCTCATCATCTCTAATGGACTCCTGGAAGGTAAGGACAGACTTTCAGTTGTTAATGGATTAATTCTCTATGGAGTATGTGTTAATACCTGCCTTGCAAAAGATTTCTCACCAGACTTGAAAATTCCTACCTTGCTATAGAAGCTAATAAAAGAAGAGTTCAACAAACAATTACATGTAAAATACAGTAAAAGCATGCCAAGATTATCGAAGGGTACTTACATCACTCCTAAGGAACCATTATCATCACAGCAACATCCTTCAAGTCGTTTTGAGTTCGTATCTGTGATTTATTTCTGAATGTAAGTAAGAATATCTTGATTTATTGTGATCATCCTTCAGGCGACCAACAAATTAGAGTTTAATAGTGTAATATCCTAAGACACT
>NC_087207.1:81076822-81079322 GCF_015104395.2 Macrobrachium nipponense
AGACTACAATTTTTTAAATTATATAGTCTAGAAAGGAGAAGAGAATGCTACATGATAATACAGGCATGGAAACAGATAGAAGGAATTACCGAAAACATAAAGGAGCTAAAAGTATCAGGAAGAGAAAGCAGAGGTGGATTAATAGTTCACAAAACTATACCAGGAAAACTAAGGAAAGCACAAAGGACATTAATCCACTATGCACCAGCATTGACAATGCAGCGTCTATTCAATACATTGCCAGCTCATTTGAGGAACATATCAGGAGTGAACGTAGATGTGTTTAGGAATAAGCTCAACAAATATCTAAGCTGCATCCCAGACCATCCAAGATGGAAGATGCAAATTATACCGGAAGATGCATTAGCAATTCTCTGGTAGACACTGGAGGTGCTTCACAACAAGGGACCTGGGGAAACCCAAACGAGCTGTAAGGTAAGGTCTCTCTCTCTTTCTCTCTCTTTCTCTCTGTCTCTCTGTCTCTTTCTCTCTCTCTCTGTCTCTGTCTCTCTCTCTCAATTACTCTTTAGAATAAGTTTGTTTCTTTCTTCCTTTGTCCGACTGACGCTTTTTGTTAGTCATTCCTTGAATAGGTAGTTATTGTTACTATCTGATCAATTTCTTTGGACATTCCACGTCATAATGATGTTTGTCTTTAAGAATAATATAAAACTGAGGGAAGTATTTCATGTGATAAGTTAATACATTATTGATGAAATACCGTTTCTCATGATAATCTAGAAATCTATCTACTTCCTGCTTTCACTTACAACAGCCATTGCGTATCTGTGTCGTTTCCATAGCGTACCGTTAGCATATTCCAGAACTGTGACCGAGTACTGGACCTTGCATGAAAAAGCGGGACGTCATTTCTCAAAAACTAACCATAGAATCTTATTGAAAATAATCTCATTGTGTTTCACAAACCCTAATTACATTGTGATATTTTTAACAAGCATAAACTAACCTAACCTAGGGGCATGAACAAAATAATAATGATAGTAATAAATAAAAACCGGGGCTAGAGCAATACTTCTATGTATCTCGGGAATTTACAAACCGTTAGTGCCATTACATATTACTGCGAGGAAGAGAGTTCTTCACCAGTTTATTTAGCTTTTTATTTTGTCTTAATTAGCCCTTTCATTAGAATTTTTCCTTTAAAGCACACATAGTATTTTAATAAATTGAATATATAAATAAAGACCATTTTCGCGAAGGAAAGAGAAACGATGGAGTTCTGTAAAATACCATTAACAAAGGACAGGACAAAAAGAATTTATCTGAAACTAAATGGAAATTACTTTAAAAATCAATTACACTCGGGGCTAACTCGGAGAACCTTTACTCGGTTTCAGTATGTACTACCATAAGTTACAATGATGTCCGTTCTCTTGTAAATACCAAGTACCACAATATAAGCCGTCATGTTTTTCATTGGGTTGAGGTTGGAAGCCTTACCGACAACAGCAGAACGTTGATCTCTCTCTCTCTTCTATAAACCACTGTTTGATGATATTAGGTTGGTTTAGAGTACAGTTGTCATGCATAAATACAGCGCGAACTGTACAATGTTTGCTTACCATTTAAAGAACCCAAACAAGACAAAGCTATGATTTTCTATTATCACCATGGGGTTTTAACAGAAGGATTTATTCACGTTGAAGCCCATCATGAACTTTCCTCGCTTATCTTGGATTCTCGAAAACCAGCCCGAGGTGAAGCCGGCCTACCGTCGATTTGAGAAGCACATGATAAAGTTTTTCCGTCTGAAAAACCAGAAAAATGTTTGAAGGAACAACTATTCCCGAAAATGTACGGATTCTATAAATGGACAACGACATCGGATCCATTTTCACCATCTCGATCAGGATGTTCCCAAAAACAAGGATCAGGAATACAAAGGACGACATCTACACGCACCGGAAAACCATCTGTCAGGCACAGCACAACCACCGCCTCGTCACTTTAGAGCACACATACGTATAAGTAAGTATTCTCTATTTGTATCGAGACAGCTGCTCGCAATAGTGTTATTCATTACAATAGGCTTATTCGTAAACTTAACTCATTAGTAGAAAATAATTTTTGGAACCGTTTAGGTCAACAAAACAAAGCTGTGAACCTATTCACGTGCCCTTTAGCTATTAACCATCCTAACAAGACACAATAACACACATCCCCTGCCTAAAAAAATCATGTTAGCTATAAACTCACCCCGCAAACTAGACGTTATAATCACCAGGTCAGATAAAGACTAAAATTGTGTTAATGGACAAGTTTCTACTAAGAAAAGATCAGAAAACCTTTAAATGATACAACTACTTATGAAAAATTAACCAGCAAACAATAATGTTTCGATAGATTTTCTTTTCAGAAAAACCAGACACATCGGTAAAAGTAAGAGAAAGTACTACAAAATAGTTATTATTTTCATATCATACTTCTGTGTGTTTTTTTTTCTTTTTTCACCTCTTCCCTCTAAAAAACACCACGCAGA
>NC_087207.1:81084322-81096822 GCF_015104395.2 Macrobrachium nipponense
ATTTATTCTTTGTTTCCCCCTTAGAGTTTAGGATATTGGTAAAAATTGTTTTCAGTTTATAGTCTTTAAGCATTTCGAAATTAATATCCTTAATTTTATTACTCTTTACTCCGAGATACATTATATAGAAATTCATTATTTTTCTTTATTGTCTAGTTATCGTGGTTTCCTCCCGTAGGTATAAATACATCGCAAATTTTAAAACTAAATATTAACATTGTTACCATCATCATTTTCATATTACCTAAAATGTTTTGAAAATGGACCAGATTTCTGTAGTAAAGAGGCTCAAGATATAAAAAACATATAATAAAAATCTAGAATTTATGAAAAAGAAAATGAGGAAAGGAAATATGGAAAGATAGGTTCAAAAGAAGTTAAAGATATAGAGGAAAACAGAGTGAAGACGTTCGAGAAAAAATGGCATGATAAATTTACTATTCATGTGGTTTGCTTATACTAGTAGGATAAAGGCAATCAGTAATTCCAAAGTGATACCATAGTTTACTCTCTAATATCATATTACAAATGTCTAATACATGATTTCATCCCTTAGCCCGCAAAGAGGCACTTACTTTAAGGGGACCTTACCCCTCTGTTTCTGCTAAAAGATGGACATTCAGAGCTTTCAGGCTTTTAAGTTAGTAGTCGAGATGGAAGACATTTGAAATAGTAAGTTTGGAATTAAGAGATGAGTTACTTGATCCCAACCTTCTTTATACCAAAAAAATATTACGTCCACATCTAATGACTGCTCAGATGGATAATTACTATCCTAATTCTTTTTTCATGCCAGTATCGTTGAGAAATTCATGTGTGAGCAAGGAACCACTGGATGACGCTTCCCCTCAATTGACAATTTTGTGCATAAAGTAAAATTACAAAGAAACATCACCACTCTTTTTCATCAGTCCAAAGAACTTGATGCAAAACTTCATCCGAGCTGAGGACAATAGGAATAACAGGACATTGAATGATGCCTAGCATTATTATACTTAGCCTGTTGGCACTACAACTACCATTATATGTTCATATAAAATCCAGATGGTTCAGTGGAAATAAGTGAAAAGCTCTTGTTTAAGGATATGATCTCGATTTTTCACCTCCTGTGATGAAAATATAAATGAGAAAAATTTACATCCACCGATGTTGTAAAGATGATAGATGCATGGTACATGTCCAGACTTTACCGCATACAAGATTATTTGATCTGTCGTCAACACTCTAAAAAACAACCATACAAATAAATAAATGAATAAATAAATAAATAAATAAATAAATAAATAAATAAATAAATAAATAAATAAATAAATAAATAAATAAATAAATAAATAAATAAATAAATAAATAAATATAAAAAACTAGCAATTATGAATAAACTTCAGTGAATATTTACATGCTGAAAAGGCAGGAATTCTTAGATGTCTATGATTTTTAATAATACGGGAAATGACGGGTAATATTAGAAACTGTGCTTTTGATTTATCCCTTTGATTTTGGAAACCGTATGATACTATCAACTCCAAAGATATCGTTTCCCAGAAACTCTAGGATTTCTTTTTTAATTTTGACTTTAAGGCTGAATGGGTGCAACATCTACACTGAAAAACTACTTAAGGTTCGATATACATCAAAGGCATATGGATTTATATATGCAATCGCTACGGAAATGTTGTTATCTCCAAAAAAAATACTTTTGCTCTTTAGAAATATCGTGATGGCTCCTACAGATACTAGCTTCATATTTTCTTTTCCGTTTGTAAAGGCTAAATTTAATAGCATTATGTAGAATAAGGGTATAACTTTCCTCCTGTATTTTAGTGAATTAATGTTCGCGGTTGAAATTCAATTATTATGCAGGATTTGTATTTTGTGGAAGACAAAAATAGACTCAAGACAGTAAAACTTTAATGCAAAAAATTGCTTACGGAATGTGACCGAATGTAATATTTTGCAACTATTACCTATTTATAATTGTCTTGCAACATGAATAAAGGTAGAATTAAGAAAAATCATTCAGGAGTATATCAAAGGTTCCGAATAAAAAAAATCACAGGTGGATAATATAAAAAAAAACGAAGAGAATATGTAAGATCATAAGTTAGGTATACACCGTGGACATATGAAATAATAATAATAATAATAATAATAATAATAATAATAATAATAATAATAATAATAATAATAATAATAATAATAATAATAATATACTCCTCATAGTACCACGAGTCTTCAAAGGAGAAGTAAATCCACAGTTATGTAAATGTACATATATTTGAATTTAAAAACAGCAGGAAAGCTTTCGGGAATCTGTTCGGTTCACCTTATCAATCTGACACGTTGATATAGCACTACAGTGAAGTAAACTAAACAGGAGTAAAAAGATTAAGTGACTTGTTTATATACAAGGGAACCGTTCGTCAAGTATAAATTAGGCAATGCCAGTCGTCAGGAACGTTTAATTGGTCCTTGCCAAGTGCGGTCGTTCTGATGTTCCTCTTGAACAGCACTATCATAATGTTCTTTATTCTTAAAGCCTTTAATATATTTCTTGGAAATAAGGTTATTGGTAAATTTATCTTCCTGTGTGAAGGATTTATTGCCTTCCATAGAAAAAACACTGTCTATCGCCGCACCCTCCACTAGCCTTCTTATACCAACATCTTTACTTCTAAAAATTACATTAGATTCTTCCCAATTTATGCTGTGATCGAGCTAAAGGCTGTGACTAACTAACACATTGTTATCCGCATGCAACTGGTATGCTATTTTATGTTCCCCGATTCTAGTGGGCAGCCCTCTACCACTTTCCCCGAAATATCTAGTCACATTCTGAACAAGGAATTTCGTAAACACCAAAGTGTTTGTGATTCGTTGTGCTGTTGTTGTGTAAAAGAAGTCTTTTAATAGTGTTGTTATAAAATAAACACTATATTTCATCATTGTGCTTTTTTTTAACAGTTTTCCGCATGGACTAAAATTGGCGAAAATTGAAAAATGGGTAATTTATCATCTATGAATATTACAGCAGAACAAAAAGAATTGCTCGCTCTTGGTTTGAATTGCTGTTTAGGGACTAGCAACACAGAACTCTTACAAGGTATTAGCAATAAAAACCATTTTAATTTCAGACACAATGAGTCTCAGATAAACTTTTTGAAAGGTGTTTTAATCAATAATCATTTGCATGAACAAATTGGAATCTTAACTAGAAGACACATAATAGCGTTAAAAGAATTATGTGAGAATAAGGATATCAAAATTATGAAAGCGGACAAGGGAGGGTCACTTGTTGTTATGGACCATAACAGATACATTTCCAAAGCGAACTCTTTACTTGATGATGACAATACTTATATTAAACTTAACGAAATACCCTCAGTAACTTCACTGCAATTGAAATTCAATAGAGATGTAAGAAAAATTGCTAGTGCGTTGACTGAACAGGGACATAGACAAATCATAATAAGTAAGATTTCCATTAAAATCCCGAGTCATCCCTATTTTTATGGCTTACCGAAAATTCATAAAAGTGGTTGTCCCCTGCGTCCTATAGTTGCCACTTGCAATTCACCTCAATCAGTTTTGGCAAAATTGTTAGCAGAGCAACTGAGCCCCTTGTTGGGTACTTTTTCTGAGGCTCTTCTTCACTCAATAGATTTTATGGAACGTCTCAAGAAACTGGGAAACATTCAGGGTAAAATTATTAGTCTAGATGTCACAGCGCCTTTCACTAATGTGCCATTGGAATATGTACGTGATAAGCTTAAGGAACAGTCGGATTTAAGTAACATTAGTTTTGCTATATCCACTGAACTATTCTTAGATCTAGTTCGACTTTGCGTGTCCTCCACAGTCTTTTTCTTTAACAATCAAGGATTTAGGTAAAAGTTTAGTATCAATGGGGTCTCCTTTGTCTCCCATTCTTGCAAATTTATGCATGGAATTGTTGAAGTTGAGATTTTACAGAACTGTGAACATTCATTAAGACCCATTTTCTGGGTGAGGTACATAGATGATATTTTAATTATTTACAAAGATAACCCTTCAATTTTTTACAGTTTCCTTCGGTATATTAATGAAATCTTGCCCCCTATCAAGTTCACAGCCGAACATGAAACAAATGATAAGTTGCCATTTTTAGACATACTGATCTTCCATGACCCAGTCACTTTCACTTTTAAATTTACTGTATATTGTAAAGAAACCAATGCAGTAACATACATTTATTTTTTCTCCTGGAACAATAATGAAGTCAAAACTAACATCTTAGTCAATTTTGTTTTGAAATCCCTGAAAATATGTGACCCTGACTTCATTGACAGAAAACTTAAACACACTGAAGATGTTTTCAAAAAACTTTGTTACCCCTCATATTTTATTAGTAACGCCTTAAAAAGGCCAGAAGAATATTCTACATAGATTCCTCTAAAGTAAATGACAAAAAGAAGTTTACGAATTGTCTTGCACTCCCTTTTAATCCTCATTTAAACAGAATACGCAGAACTTATAAAAAAAAGCACAATGATAAAATAAATATAGTCTTTAATTATATCAATACTATTAAAAGACTTCTTATACACAACAACAGCACAACGAATCACAAACACGTTGGTGTTTACGAAATTCCGTGTTCAGAATGTGACTAAATATTTCGGGGTAAGTGGTAGAGGGCTGCCAACTAGAATCTTGGAACACAAAAAAGCATACCAGTTGCATGCGGATAGTTAAGCTCGATCACCGCATAAATTGGGAAGAATCTAAAGTAATTTTTAGAAGTAAAGATGTTGGTATGAGAAGGCTAGTGGAGGGTGCGGCGATAGACTGTGGTTTTTCTATGGAAGGCAATAAATCCTTCACACAGGAAGATAAATTCACCAATAACCTTATCTCCAAGAAATATATTAAAGGCTTTAAGAATAAAGAACATTATGATAGTGTTGTCTCTTTAGCCACATCTGATGCTGCGGTTGCTCTCTTTCTCCCGTTCAGGTAACTTGGCTTCTTCCAGTAACTGATGCTGCCGGTGCCTATGCTGTTGAAGAGGACCATCAGAACGACCGCATTGGGCAAGGACCAATTAGATGTTCCAGACGACTGGCGGGGCTTTCATAAGAAAACGACGGCATTGCCTGATTTATACTTTACGACCAGTTCCATTGTTTATAAACAAGTCACTTAATTTTTTTACTCCTGTTTTGTTTACTTCGGTGTAGTGCTATACCAACGTGTCAGATTGATAAGGGGAACCGGACAGATTCCCGAAAGCTTTCCTTGCTGTTTTTAAATTTAAATATATGTACATTTACATAACTGTGGATTTACTTCTCCAATAATAATAATAATAATAATAATAATAATAATAATAATAATAATAATAATAATAATAATAATAATAATATATCATGGGAGTAGTCCCTCTTTTAAAAAAGTTTTGTTGAAAAGGATTGCTGCATCAGCTCCATTAATTTTTTTTATAGAGTCTTCTCTATTTTTCTTATTAAGGATTTCTCAATGTTGCTGAAACTGGCAAGGCAACGTGCCAAATGGGATCGTCAAATCCGGTGTAGTCATATTGAAGTATCTTTATTACTGCTATATACATATATTACTACTACAAGTCTCTCTCTCTCTCTCTCTCTCTCTCTCTCTCTCTGACGATTCGCCCAGATCTGCCAGGACATGGTCACAGCGATGGTTGCTGGAGGACTGAATCTTTATGATTGTTGTTGTTTAAGATTAAGCTGGCCTTGTGCCAGCACGGGCTCTTGCTCGTAGAGCAGCCCGTATAACCGGTGAGTCCTTTGCTATATATCATGGTCGTGCGGGCGCTCACGGATGCTCCTGCAGGAACCGGAGGGTGCTCGACTTTTCATTGGCTGGCGGCCAGGCGTCGGAACTCGAGGCGCGTTGATCTTCTCAGGTGTGTTGCGTCACCTGGAGCCGGGTTTTCATTGGCTGCGAAACATCTGTCCCCTTTTCACCACCCACAGAGGACAGATGTTTCGTCAGAAAGACGGCGTGGCAATGGGGGTCCTCCTTGGGCGTCCTCTTTGCCAACTTTCACATGGGTACCGTTGAAGAGCGGGTTTTTTCGCAGCACCGATGTCCCCGGACTTATGCCAGATACATCGATGACATATTTGTTCAAGCTGACTCCGAGGAAGAGGTTGAAGCCCTTCGCCAGCAGTTCCTGCGCAACAGCGCCCTTAATTTCACAATTGAATTCTGCAGCGAAGATCGGCTCCCCTTCCTCGACTTTCTAATTACGAAGACTACCCCGAAGATGACCACCACCGTCTACACCAAATCTATCAACTTAAGACTTTGCTTAAATAGAGAGAGTGAGTGCCCTGCGAGGTTCAAAACCACCACCACCAGGGCCTTCGTGAGGAGGGCCTTAACGCACTGTTCAGCGTGGCAGGACACCCACGCAGAACTGGACCGAACCTCAAAAATGATGATTAACAACGGTTACTCCAACAAGCTGATCAACAGGGAGATAAGAACAGCTTTAAACAAATGGTACATGGAGGACGGAGAGAATAAAGAGAATCCCCCCTCCGAGGATATACGTATTTTCTACAAGTCATTCATGCACCATGGATACAAAGAAGAGGAGAGATGCCTGAAGAAGATTGTGGAAGAGAACGTCACCCTCGTGGAGGAAGGGAAGAGGCTCTCTCTTATAATCTATTATAAGAACAGGAGAACAAGGGACCTGGTTAAGAGAAATAACCCCACCCCGCCTGCAGGAGACCCCCTGAAACAGAATAACGTCGTCTACCGGTACACATGCCCTATCCAAGGATGTCCTGGAGTTTATATCGGTATGACAACGTTACGACTATTTAAGAGGATCTCCTGTCACGCCCAGAACGGTGCCATCAAACACCACGCCCTCACCGCCCACCAACAGCACGTCGTGCGAGAGGACATCGTAAAAAACACAGAGATAATTGGAAGAGCCCCCGATCAGCGACGCGTACGCCTCCTTGAGGCGTTATTCATCCTTGAGCAAAAATCCTTCCTAAATACGACACAGGAACCCTTCCTGCTGCCCACCTGTGAAAGGAAGACCCAACCCCTCTCTCCAGACGATAACACCAGCGCCCAGGACGGGACTAATATCGAAGAGGTTGGTAGAAATACCAGGACTTACGTCACCACGGTCGCAGCCAATGAAAACCCGGCTCCAGGTGACGCAACACACCTGAGAAGGTCAACGTGCCTCGAGAGTTTCCGACGCCTGGCCGCCAGCCAATGAAAAGTCGAGCACCCTCCGGGTCCTGCAGGAGCATCCGTGAGCGCCCGCACGACCATGGTATATAGCGAAGGACTCACCACCCTTTGCAATACGGACTGCTCTACGAGCAAGAGCCCGTGCTGGCACAAGGCCAGCTTAATCTTAAACAACAACAACCACCAAGGTAAGCCTTCATTACGGGCTGCTCTGTGAGCAAGAGCCCGTGCTAAGACAAGGTCAGCTTAATCAAAAACAACAACAACAACCACCAAGATTCAGTTCTCCAGCAACCATCGCTGTGACCATGCCCTGGCAGATCTGGGCGAAACGTCAGAGAGAGAGAGAGAGAGAGAGAGAGAGAGAGAGAGAGAGAGAGAAACTTGTAGTAGTAATACATGTATATAGCAGTAATAAAGATAATTCAATATGACTACAACGGATTTGACAATCCCCTTTGGCACGTTGCTTGCCAGTTTCAGCAACATTGAGAAATCCTTAATATGGAAAATAGAGAAGACTATACAAAATTAATGGAGCTGATGTAGCAATCCTTTTCAACAACAATAATAATAATAATAATAATAATAATAATAATAATAATAATAATAATAATAATAATAATAATAATAATAATAATCTTTTTTTGAGCTCAGGGTTATATACATGGAATATACAAATTAGACACACTAGAATACATAGACCACTTTATAGCATATTAAGAAACAGAGAATAATATAACAAACAAACCAAAAAGAAATAAAAATTTTAAATATCAACTCTTGACAAAGGTAAAGAAACAATAACAAGTAGTAAAACGAATTTAAAGATGAAAAGAAACTGAAATATTATATTAGAAAAATACTGAAAAAAGTAAACTAACCACTATAAAGTATTATATTTATAGCACGAACAGGTTGCAAGCAGTAAAAAGTAGCTCAAAGAAGATTACTTGGTAACGGAAATGAAACAAATAAAAAAATTAATACAATCATGGTGAAATTGCCCTGTAAAACCATAAGAATTAGTATAAAGCTAAAAAGGTAAGTAGCAATGGCATTTTAAGTTTGGATAGCTGCAATATTTATAAATGGTACAAGGTGAGCTGTAGGATTTAGTTAAAAAATAGTAGACAAATTTCTTCAAAACCTACAATTTGCTTGTGACTTTCGTATATAAGTTATTGGTCTCAAAGGCAAGTAATTAGGTCATTCGCTAGAAATATAAAGAGTATGAAAAAATAATAGAGACCTTGTTATCCAGTTTTCTCCAGGGTTACCATATGTCAAGACTTGATTGAAATTTATAAGAAGAATAATCCTTCCGGACTTATAATTAAGTCTGTAGGCTCTCGTATAAACTATCCAATATCTTACAAAATTGCTATCAACGTATCTGCAAAAATTAGAAGACATCATTTCACTAACAAAAGTGCCAATTGATTCTGTATTTAAGTTCCTGAAAACGAATTAACTAACTCGGTATGTAATTAAGTCAGTCAGATTTTGGAATGAATAATGGTCATTATTTACGACTACAAGTTCATTTCTAATGGAAAATCCTAGTAGCAAGAGTTTGGCATCAGTATTTTTTTCCTTCAAATTTTATGTATAATATCTTGGAAGAATTGTATTCCGAAAATAATTCAAATACCTGCTATATGGTTTCGGAAAATATACGACATTTCGTATATATTAACCTAAGAAGTACATGTAAAATCGTAAAAAGTTTGTAGAAAAAAATATTGTTTTCCCTCTATTAGAAATTGTTACCAGACGAAACTGGTTCAGAGAGCATTAATATATATAAACCCCTAATTTATTCAACATTTGCACATTGGATACCATATTACAAATACAAATTGTATCCACTTTAAAATATAGACTGATAATTACGTTATTTTGGTTAGACAAGCAAGGATATAAACGTCAGCATAATCAACATAAGAATTCGGCTTTAACTGGCCGAAAGAATTGTGGTCATTCTGTGCACATAAGAGAAAAATCACATTGAATAATTTGACTCAATAGTAGCATAATAATAATATGTAAAAATATTGTTTTCAGAAATCTCATTGAATGAACATTCATACAGTTAACAAAAAGGAAATGACATTACTTGAAGCTCAGGTTTATGCCACTGACCCCATTCTACACAATATGTTAAAAGCAGCCTATCTAGTGACGCTTAGAAAAATACCTCAGTTATCCAATTTACTCTTATCAATTGCTCGTAAATCCAAGAGTTTTTTAATAATATGACCTATTTTACATAGCTTGCTAGAAAATTTCACAAAACACAGAATATACATCTTCTTTACACACGTGCACACACACACACATAAGTGTGTGTTTGTGTGTTAGAAACTTGTAGATATCTATATGGGTAGTACAGCAATCCTAAAACTACATGAAGACACTGAGAAATTTCCGATTGAGAAAGGAGTTAGACAGGGAGACCCCATCTCTCCTAAATTATAAATAGCGTGCCTAGAAGTTTTTAAGATTTTAGATTGGGAAAATATAGGAAATAACATTAATGGGGGATACCTTAACAACTTAAGATATGCAGATGACATAGTTTTACTCAGTGAATAAGGGAAGGAATGACAAAATATGATAGAAGATTTGAATAGAGAAAGCAGAACTGTAGGACGGGAAATGAAGATGAGTAAAACTAAGATAATGTTCAATGAAAATGCAAAGAGACAACAAATAAGAGTTATGGATGAACCTCTAGAGTTTGTTAATGAATACGCATTTAAGACAGACAGTAAGCGTTTCCCCAGGACCATGGCACCGAAATTAAAACAAGGATAAGCATGGGATGGGGAGCATTTGGTAAACGAAATGAGATTAGGAAAAGTAAAATGACACTTTCTCTAAAAAGAAAAGTATTTAATCAGATAGTATTACCAGTATTAACTTGGAGCCTTACTATAGCCTCAGAGCAAGAGCTAATTACAACTCAGTGAGCTATAAGATTAATGACGGGCATAACACTGAGAGACAGAAAAAAAGAAAAATGAAAACGAGAGCAAACTAAAGTAGAGGATATTCTAACAAGTAAGAAAAAGAAATGGGCTTGGGCAGGATATACAATGAGAATGTCAGATAATAGAGGGACGAAAAGACTAGCAGAATGGGTCCCTAGAGATTGCAAATGAAGCATCGGAAGAAAGAAAAGACGATGGATTGACGAGCTAAAACAATTTATGGGTATGGAATGGCATAGAAAGACCATAAACAGAAGGAATTGGACTAGCAACGGCTGATGATGATGATGATGATGAATTATATATATATATATATATATATATATATATATATATATATATATCTATATATATATATATATATATATATATATATGTATATATATATATATATATATATATATATATATATATATATGTGTGTGTATCTATACTTATATAGTATATATACTCATATATATGATATCATATATATGTGTGTGTGTGTGTGTGCGTGTGTGTGTGTATGTGTGTGTTATTAAAAAACGATAGAGCACGTATAAAGAAATTGGCCGAAAGACAAGCTGGTGGGCTCGAACCTTTGACTGCAGAACATATGGTGCAAAGGCTATGCCACATCCTAGAATTTGGGTTTAAGTTTTTATTTGGTAAACACCCAGATCAAGGAATTAATTCAATGAAAAATATCTTTTTCGAAACACTCGTAATTGTTCTTAATTTGGATTACAAAAGAAATGAGAGATGCAGAGTCGTTAGTAATTCTACGTGATTATATTCCACTTTTCTCAGTATGATAACTGAGAGGGTAATGGGATCTAACTCTTGATAAAGTCTGGGAAAGGTGTGGCAATTCCAGCTTCATTTATGTCAATCATGACGTTTTATACTTGTCTAATCTTTCTCGAAGAAATTAGTTAGGCACATTAATTATATCACAATGCTTTAATTATCTTTAATACTTTCGTATAATTTTTTTCTTAATTAATATTACTATGATACGTTCTTTCACATATTACGTACTACATTTTCGTTTTCATTCTAAACAAGAGTTTTTATTGTTCGAGTTTTTAAACATGCTTCCTTGCGTATGAAATAATGTTCTACTAATAGCATCCCTCGAATTTTTCAAGGGCTCACTCGTAAATACCTCCCCACATCAAGATTTTTAACATAAAGGACACAGTCAAAGATAATTAATTACAACTGGGAGAAACTAGGAAAAAAAATGGTTGCATCCTAACAGGTTAACTTCATCATAATTTTCATCTCCACAATCTGTTCAAGGATTGCGCACTCATAATTAAGATAGCAGATACCATAATCTTTTCGCAGTTTCAGAGTCACACAGAATTACGCTTGGAGTCACTCGTTTGGGGTTAGGAAAGACTAAACCCAGAAAACCGTTATATTTAGTGCATTAAAAAGACTTTATATCTAGATTTCTAAATATTTATGTTAATGACTTTACAAAAAGAAAAAAAAAGAGGAAATATATCCATGCAGACAACATTTTATTTGAGAAGTTCATAGTTCCTTGGTTTATATCTTAGTAATCCATCAGTAAGTTTCTGGATAAAGTTTTAGTTCAAAATAAAAATAAATTGTATTAATGGCTCCCTTGGACTGAAGTTATACTAGTGTGCAAAATATTTTACTGCCTCGTAATATGATTATGAATAAACTATTTTACATTTCAAGAAAGATATATTGCAGATCGTTGCTTGGTTTTTGTACTCAAACACAGTGGTGACTTTGGTGGACATGATTCTTCCGTTATACATCAAGGGATTAATTTCCAGCGAGATAAAAGACGCTTGGAGTCTTCCCACCAGTTATTTTCTTATGCATTTCTGAGAGGCGTAAGCTCAAATCAGCGGGCACCCTTTCATTTCTTTGTATTTGGCATTATTTTGTAACGCTAACTTTCCCCCAACAAAACCTCCATACTTTTTTACTTCAGCTCTCCGAGTTTCAAGACTATCTTTCTCATAACTTTGCCTTCACTGCAGCAGCCGGCCGGATTCAGATGTATTATAAAAACCTCCAAAACTCGTCATATACAGCAAAAATAATATTTTTTTACTATACAATTCTAGTAACCTAGTACTTCATCCATCACAGTAATTTTTAGTTATCTACTTCTTTTATTCTTGCTATTTTATGTAATATTTGAATAAGATACTAAAAAAATTATATGTTTACTGCAATAAATTATTTATATTTTCTTTTTATATAAGTTAAATGTTTTCTCAATTTCTTGTT
>NC_087207.1:81106822-81121822 GCF_015104395.2 Macrobrachium nipponense
ATATATATATATATATATATATATATATATATATGATATATATATATGATATATATATATATATATATATATATATATATAATATACATACATACGGGAGAGAGAGAGAGAGAGAGAGAGAGAATCTCTTTAATGTACTGGAATCATTTGTTATGTACGTGAAATAAATTGAATATGTATACATGCCAGACCTGTCAATACCAGCGCATACAACTTGCTACTCGAAATAGTCATTATAATTACCTCTGCCAGCAAAATATCCTTGAATTCTTTTGGGAAACTATCTTAGCCATGTATCCAGTTCAAACCGAGAAGAGTAAGATTTGTTTCTTTGTCAATTAGACTTATCCGAAATGGGAACTGAAGAGACTTTGCAGACTTACATATAAGAGGAAACTTGCCTAAATGGAGCATTTTATATACATTCCATGTATTACTATCTTTGTTGATTATATATGTATGGATGTTCGTTTTATCGAAAAATTTTTAATATTTGAAAAAAAAATTATTCACCAGAAATTGTGACTAAATACCGAAAGAAATTCAACTTTAAGAAAATATTCATCTGTTTTACTTGATACTCCAAAGATGCGATATTATTTGGGTAGTAATTGTTGACGGGATATCTTACACGCTTTAGTAGGTTGGACAAAACATGCTGGAGAGTTGATATCCTGTTACTTGAATATGAAAAAAGTTAGCGACTTGTAATTGGTAATTTGAAAAAAATGGTCCTATTTACAAAAGGAACAAAATCAGAAATGGGGGGGAATAGGAAAAATCGGGAAATTTTTTTTATAATTCGTTAGTTATGAGAGTTACTTTTTCAATAGTTATGCAATACAATTTTTCTCCAAATTAAATTTGCTAATAAATGAAGTTTTATATCATCAAAAGGTTTAAGTTTCGTCTGGAGCTTCACTGTTATGAGCCAGTATATGGAACAATCAATAAGAGTCGTGGGATACGTCTACGGGAATAAGAGTAGGTAAAAGGTTTTACTTGCATCTGGGGAAATAAAAAGGTTGCGGAATAAGGCTATTGTAGTAATGAAACTAAATCCAAGCCACTCTGAAAAAGTGGGGTAAGAACATGATGAATTTCCAAAAGGACGCTAACCTAACTTTTCATTTATGATTACAGAACTTACATCTTACTAACATAGCAATATCTATTGCCAGAGAGAAGGAGAGGAGAGGAGAGGAGAGACGGAGAAAAGAGAGAGAGAGAGAGAGAGAGAGAGAGAGAGAGAGATAATTTGGTCAATCATTCAGAGCCTGATAATTATGGTGCAAATAATTAGCAACGTATTAAAGGTCAGGGTAAACCAAAAGCCATTTTAAAAAAAGGCCTGCGTTTAACTGCAGGAATGGAGATTAGGGAATTCCTACAGTTTAGCCCCAACCTTAATAATATCTTGTAATCTTAAGGACTATTGAGCAGTCAGACCAGTAAAAAATAAATGCTTTCGCTATTTACTGAATCATGGGATATGTAAATCAGAGGTTTGTGTCACGACATATTCCTTGTACATTGAAAAAAAAAAAAAAAAAAAAACACTTCTTGACATTTTTGTTAAATAAGACACCTCAGTAAAGATCGAAACAACTAACTTAGATGACGAGTTATAAGTATATTACTTTGTTATGTACTGAAAAGACTGACTACGTTTATGATGAAAAGTTGCAATCATACAAAAACGAAAGAAGAATTATAACAGCACTCAGTAATGTAGTCGTTACCAACAATAACAGAAATAAAAATCAGAAAAATATACAACATTATAATTAAGAGAGAGAGAGAGAGAGAGAGAGAGAGGGAGAGAGAGATTCTGTCTGGAGGTTATGATACTTTTATGTAACTTTTCATTGCTCAAATAGATCATTTGTGAGAATGCAAGGAATTATTTTCATGGCTGTTTGTTCTCAACTTAGTGTTTGTGTATCAGGAGTTAAGTTTACTTTGAATTTAAGATTTTCGGGAGTGTGTAATAAGAATGATTACTACATTTTCTAGAATAAAAAAGAATAGTTGTATTGGATATGTCAGTAGGTTTATTATAAAGCTATGGCATAATTAGAAAATTTGGATTTCTTTCAAACAATTCCCTTCACCTGAGGAAATAAATAACTACTCAACTCATTCTTAATGAATTATATATTCTATATATATATATAGATATATATAACTATATATATTTTAATTATTAGATACTATATATTATTATATATATAATATATATATATATGTGTCATGTGTAATAATATATAATATATATATTATAAATACTATATATATATATATATTATATTGATTAGTATATATATATATATATATAATATAGTAATATGATATATATTATATATATTAACTTATTAATATATAATATCTATATATATATAAACTAAACCACCCATATGGGGTGCAAGCCAGCACAACTCTTTGCCAGTCCCAAGCCCAGGTAAATGGTGAGGGTTGGTGGCAGGAAAGGCATCCGACCGTGAAGTTTTTGCCGAAACCATGAACAGCCAGGAACAGTGATCAGTAGAAGGCAAGGGCGTACCCCTACTCAGGCGACGCACGGAGGCCTCGCCTGACCTCCCCGATAAATGGACAAGGGCTACGGCGTCAAGGACGGGCGGGGCTAAAGAAGCAAGTTCAAGCAATACGAATTGGAACACTGGACGTTGGCAGCATGAATGTCGAAGCAGGGAGTGGCAGATATCATGGAGAGAAGGAGGGTGGACATTTTATGTATGCAGGAAACAAGGCGGATTTGCTATAACGCAAAGGACATTGGCAATGGCTATAAGTTGCTATACAGTGGAGCTGATGAAACAGGAAGAAGTGGCGTAGGGATTGTCATCAGTAAAGAAATGAAAGAAAATATTGTGGGCGTTGAAAGGAAAAGTGAGATAATAATGAAGGTAAGGTTGTGCTGTGGTGGTCATATCTTGAATGTAGTAAGTGCATCTGCACCACAGACCGGGTGCAGTGAAGAGATGAAAAATAAGTTCTGGAGAGATATGGATGAAGTCATGACACCAACAGAAATGGAAGAAAGGTTAGTTGTGGGGGGAGGCTTGAATGAACACATCGGGTGCAATCGGGAAAACATTAATAGAATACATGTGTTTTGCTAGGCCTTGTATAACGAGGCGCACTGTGAGGTTATTTAGACCTGCGATGTTATACGCAAGTATTGTGTTGTATACTTCCCATCCTTGTCAAAGATTGCGACGATAATTTCTAAGTCATTATATTCTTTGGGTATAAAGGCGGAAATGTTTCAAACTCATGATGATAACAGTAACAATATACTTGCAAAACTACATCTCTTGAGTAGAAGCAAGAAGGTGGTTAAGAGAACCTGATTCTAGGAGGGGAAGTAGAGTTCTGAGTTACAATGCATTTACAAAATTATAGGAGAGCAAAGCTTAGCTCAGCATACTAACATACAGACAGATTAACATGTGAGAGGAAGTCACATAGACGTCTGTGGGTTATACGTCAATAGGTTCTCAGGTGAAAGCACTGTGACCTGTTTGGCACAACAATGGGTTTGATTATCACAGGCAAATACAAACCAGGGCGTCGCTGATTCAACACACCAAGGACTAGCTTGCATTCTGTTTATCAATCTTTATCACACTCCTTGCTATCTCAACAGTGACCCCTTGGGTCATTGGCTTATTTATATATGGAATATATATCTTTTTAAATGGGGGAAATAAATGAGAAAGGAGAGTGATAACTGACTTTGCACTAGCATTTGACATGGCAATTAACAACACCTTTTTCACAAAATGACGACTATGTGACATTAGTAGAGAGGGAGGACAAATGCAGATAGATTTTTTAATGTGCAGAAGGAACCATTTAACAGAAGTGAAGAATTGTAAGGTCATTAAAGGAGAGTGTGTTAGCAGACAACACAGGCTAGTAGTATCAGATCTCTTGTTAAGACGAGTTGGAATGGGGGAAAAGGTAGTCCAACCGAAGATAAAGTGGTGGCGATTAGAAGAGCAAGAATTGGAGAGAGATTTCAGGAAGCAGTTCTTAGGGGCTTCAGAGTGGCTGAAGATGTGAACACCGGTGGACAGTAAATAGGGCAAGGATCCTTAAAATAGCGGAAGAGGAACCCTAGCACCCAAGATAAAATAAAGAAGAAAATGGAAGCAGGAGTAGCCTATGAGAGGAATCAATCTGAGGAAAATAGGATAGCTTGGAAAACTGCAAATAAAGAAGCTAAAAGGGCAGTAGCACAGGCATAAGCAATTGCAATGAACAAGTTCTATGAGAACTTAGAGACAGCTGAAGGCCAAAAAAGAATACACATGATAGCAAAAAGCAGAGATAAATCCTCAAAGGATCTAACACATCAAACAGATCAAGGACAAAAATGGAAGAGTTTTATCAAAGATGAAAGCATAATAACTATATGGAAGGTGTACTTTGAAGAGTTACTAAATGAAGAAAACCCCGGAACAATAATAAGAGATGGAAACCCTCATGGGAGAATAGTCCAGGATATCAGCAGAGATGAGGTTAAGAAGGCACTGGATAAAATGAAGAAGGGGAAAGCAGTGGAACCTGATGGAATACTAGTTGAAGTGTGGAAGTGTTTAGGAGAGGAAGGCATAGACATCCTGTTAGATTTAATGACGAAGATATATCACCAAGAAAGAATGCCAGACATGTGGAGTTCTAATGGCCCCAATCTACAAAAGGTGATTTGCAGGAGTGTGGGAACTACAGAGGAATTAAACTGATATCACATACAATGAAAACATATGAGAGGATTATAGAAGGAAGATTGAGAATGGAGACCACAATTTGTGAAGAACAATTTGGTTTTATGCCAGGAAAGAGCACAGTTGATGCAATATTTGCACTAAGGCAGACAGTAGAGAAATATGGAGAGAAACAGAAAGAACTATTTACATCTGGTGTTTATTGACTTGGAAAAAGCATATGATAGGGTACCTAGGCAGGAAGTAGGGAGGTGCTTGAGAGAGAAAAGAGTTTCTGAAAAGTATGTCAAAATAATGAATGATATCTGTGCAGAGGCAACCCCACAAGTAAGAAGCACTGTTGGAACTACAGAGAAGTTTAAGTTGGTCTCTACCAGGGTTCAGCCCTTAGTCCCTACGTGTTTGATATTGTGATGGATGTTATAACATCGGAAGTTAAAGAAGAGGTGCCTTGGTGTGCAAATCAGCAGAACAAAGACAGAATATATATGGACAGGTGGAGAGAAATGGCAGCGAACAATGAAATTGGGTCAAGAAGAATAAAGAGGGTTAGCTCCTTCAAATATCTTGGTTCTGTTATGAGTGAGAATGGAAACCTGGATGCAGAAGTCAGTAATAGAATTCAGTGTGCATGGATACTTTGTGACAGGAGGATCAGTGCAAAAGTGAAAGGAAAGTTCTATAAAAGCGTAGTCAGACCTGGAATGCTCTATGGGGCAGAGACTTGACCAATAAAGAAAGAACAAGAGAGAAGAATGGAAGTGGCCGAAGTGAGAATGCTGAGGTGGGTGTGTGGTGCAGGTGGAAAGATTAATTACTGAAAGACATGAAGGAAAAGAGTCTAAGAGAACAAGATGTGCAGGACAGAGGAAGATGGAGAAGGCTGACTAGAAACAGCGACCCCCATATAAAAATTGGAAAAGCTGAAGGTAAAGAAGATATATATATATATATATATATATATATATATATATATATATATATATATATATATATATATATATATATATATATATATCTTACAAGTGTGTAATGTTAGTGAAATACATATCATGTCTCGCTTGGAGACAGACTGAGCCAGCCGTAGGGGCAGCTTTCTTGAATGAAGGAATTTGTTACGTAAGCATTTTAATCGGGAGACTGCTTGTCCTGTCGTCAAGGCAGTTTGGGGTGTGTCAAGTATGTACATTCGTTTGCATGGATGTAACAGGTCTAATCGACCAGGGCACTTGCGAGAGCCACATTCCTTTTGTGAGATGTGTTTTTTTCTCCCGACACCTGGTGCGCACCAAATATCTTGTTAAAGTTGATTTATCTATTATATTCACTGTACTGCCTGAATCTATAAGTATAGTGCATGTATTTAGACTTATTGGAATCTTCACAATAGGCAAATCCTTTCTGTTTCTTTCTTCTTCTTTCATGAAGAATACTACTTCTTTGCTATTTATGTAGGAAAATACGGATGAAACTTCATTTCCCATACTAGCTATATCTTCTTTTTCTCTTCTACCTTCTGGAAGGGAATTATTTTCTTTCTTCTGTGAGGGATTAATTGTCACTGGCTTGAAGAGTTCTGTGGATTTGGGCCGTTGCTTACTTCTATTACTTCCTTATTTTTTCCTTTATTATTTAACCAACAGCTCTTAGTTAAATGCCCAACCTTCTTGCAAATTGCATAGCTTCTAGGCTTTCTGCACTCATTAGTGGAATGATTTATATACCCACAATTTTCACATGGTCTTACTCCTTGAGCTGAATAGTTTCCTTGACTTGAATTATTTGTGTTCGAAGATTGACCAGGCTTATATGTCATGGGTGGACCATTCCTTGAATAATTCTGTCTTCCTTTCTGGTTAGGATTTCATTTTCTGTTATATTTCCCGTGAAAAGGAGTGGATCTATTCCCTGCTTGTCTGGCATTATTATTATTCATTCTATTTGAATGGTTATTATTTCTGCCTTTCCTTCATTTAGTTTTTCTATTACCTCTACAAATTCCATAGAAAAATCTATCTCTGCCTTCTGTATTTCTTGTTTCATTGTTTTTAATGTTTGAAGGCTATTATTCTTGGGATAAATTTTAATTTTTCGAAAGGCCTTCTTTTCCTTTCCTACTAGAGAATTGTATATGATTCCATGTGCCAAGTAGTTTAAGACATATCTTACATTAACTAAACCCCTTTCATCATCACCAAACTGTGTCTTATCTCCAATGGTGATGTTTGTGGAGTTCAAGTCTTCTATTATTTTGTCTATTGCATTTTCAATATTTGCGTAGAGCTCTGCCATGGATTCATATTGGGGATTTAGGAACTTAGCAATATAATACTATAATGTATCTTCTTTACCCACGGGCTCCCAGAGCATCAAACAAATTGTTTTGAATTCATCATATTTGGTTAATTTGCTAAAACTACCAGAATTCAAAGTTTTATGTGCATCACCGTGTTCTGAACTAACGAGAAACATGGTTTCATTAATTTTAGCTCTTTCATCTGTTATTCCCCCTGAAGATATGCGGCTGTCAGCATCAGCTAGCCAGTGATTAACTGTATATGCTTCTAGTTTAATTTTGTCTGGATTAGAAGCTCCTACTTGTTCACAGAAATGTGTGGCCTGTGTTATTACAACTCCTTGATTCATTCTTCTGTTTCGAAACGTGTTAGTACTATTAGTAGTTATATTATTAGTATAATTGGCACTGTTATGATTATTGTTATTAGTGTTAGTATTTCCCTGAATTACCACGGTTTGTGAAATTGGAAATGTGATTCTACTGCGTCTGTCTGGTGTTGGTCTTAAATTGTGTGAGCTATCTCTGACAGCGTCGAGTAATTCGTTAAAGGCTTTATGCATTTCCCCAAAAATTCACCTATGCTACTCATCACTACACAATAGCATAACAAATCATATGTGAAATTGGGCAAAAAAGTATCACCAACAATTAGTCAAACAAAATTATACACAACATAATATTCAAAGCAAAATTATATGTATAGTTCACTATGCACAGCATTATAAAAAAATTCTCATGCATTGTTAATTCAAAAGTATACTAGTATATATTTTTTAAAAATCGTTAATTTGAACTCAAAGTGCACAACCTGTTGAAATAAATTACTTAATTATATTGGACACACATACATAAGTATTCAAAATCATATATATCACCAACAGAGTGTAAAAAAAGAAATCTACGATATCCTAGCTATCAAACAAAACAAAACAAAAAATTTAATCTTTATACTCTTACTGAGAAGGAATTCAAAAAAAAGTTTGATAATTTCTAAGAGAAAGAATACGCAATCTTTTCACACACTCTTATAGAGAGAAAATAAAAAAAATATCAGGTTCAGCACACTTACGTCTGTTCGTTCGTTTTGCTTTTTTCGAGCTCACGTGACTTGCTTCGTTGTCGAATTCACCTGTTGTGTTTCACAATCAATCTTGACTGACACTGTTTTCTCGTTTCGTTGTTCGCCAAAGATTCGTCCTATTTGAAAATTCTTCAGTAACGTTGATTCCTTAACAGGAATGTGTTTTCGTTCATCTGCCATCCACTCGCCCGCTTGTAACAGATTATTTAGAGAAATCTGTTTGAGTTTTTCTCGGCTGCTGCAGTTCTTCGTCTCGACTCGATGGTGCTATGTCTGCGTCACACACATTATTATGCCTGTTTCATAAAACGCTATGTCTCGTTGTTTTTATTCGAAGGGAAAACGAAACTCTTCTTGCCTGTTGTATAAGTCTTTTATTGCACTTTTCGTTTACGTCTTCAAGCAGGATTTTATCGATCATTATTATTCTTCGCCGTCGTTATTAATTTTTAAGTTATGTGTATTTCTTTAATTATCTTAATGCACGTTACACGTCTCCTGGATCCACAAGTGCTGGCACCATTATTAAGCTGCGCACCAATTTTTATATGGTGCGTTTTTGTAAGGTAGAGTGTTCGAGTTATACGATCGCTTACCTGCTTCCTCTTCTTGATAATACGTTCTGCAGTCTGGTTTTTTTTCTTAATGGTTCTTCCTAATGTTAGTTCTGGATTAGTAATCTTACTAGGTTAAGGCGTAGTCTCTCAGGAGAATTTTGAATGAGACGAACGGCAGAGTTTCTTTCTTTACTGTGTAAAGAATTAGTTACACATACAACTACAAAACATATAAATCTATTGTTGGACTCTGGTCATATTTCTGCTTCTGTACTCAACGATGGCTGCCAGTCCTCTCTCGCTTCTTCTGTCAGTCTCATCTTGAGCCACCCTCGGTTCGAATTCGGCACCACCTCCTTAGGCGGTGCAGGATCTGGTTCTCCGCCCAACTGGATTCTTGATTCGTGGAGTGGTGTTTCCTTATCTTGTCTCCATCCCCTTTTAGATGGGGGTTAACATGTTAATTCCTCCTTTTCCAGGCGGAGTCAGTAATTTAGCATGTTAATACCTCCCTCTGGAGACGGAGCTGCATTCTTTATAGAAGCCGAGTAAGTCAGGTGTGAGATCACAGGTTAAAGATTTTATGACGGTCTTAAGATTTTAAATGTGATGGTGTTGTAGTTCAACTTCCTGTGACTAAGGTTTTGTTGATCAAATTCTGGCTCACACACCAAACTCAATTCTCTCTCTCTCTCTCTCTCTCTCGTTATTTTCACTGTACTTTGATTATGCTCTCTCTGTTTTTACGCTACCCTATCTACTACTATTTCTTATAGCTATCATTTCAGTAATATGCAGACAGAAACTTATAAAAACAGTCTTAGCTTCAGTTATTTTAGCGGTTTTGAAACCATAATATCATTGTTAAAATGTTTGAAGGTCAACCTTCTTTTCTCCTGTAATAACACTAAAAGAATGCTAATAAAAAAAGGGCCCTAAGGAAAGCAACAACATAGTATGTAAAATTCCATGTTTGGACAGCCCCTGTTTTTTTTATTATTATTGGCCAATCTAGCAAGGATTTCGAAGTAAGAATGAAACAATATAAGTATTCTGTAAAAATTTGGTAATCATCCATTGCAATATTATCTCATTCAAGTGAAAACGGTCACCAGTAAATTTGACTGGCAGTTCAGTAATCACTAGATCAAAGACGGCTTTTCATGAAATCTTTTAGAATCCGTAATTATACAATTCCAATTGTAGTTTTAAATTTATGTCTGGCTTGTATTACTTGGACCCTTGTTCAAGTCAAATGTTTAATAATGACCTTAAAGATAAAATCACTGACTTACACATACAACATATTAGTTACCTTAATTATATTTTCTTTGTACCTGTATATTTAAAGTGTTTTGTAAATATTTCCACTTTACGAGAAGAATAAAAAAATAATGTTTAGCAAAATTAGACTTATTGAATTGTATTTTTATAAATAAGTTTATAAATATCATGCAATTCACGCTTTTCCTTCCATTCTATTTCTCTACACTCTTCCGCTTTCTTCCATACTTCACCAACACTAACTGTCGAGCGCCTAGACCCATTTGTTCACTGACACTCCGCTCACATTTATTAATCCTCAACCATTCACTCATTGCATTCTCCAAGACATACTGTGGTACATCCCTCCACCTACGGAGCTGGTTATGGTGTGCCCTAACCTCATCCATACCCCCTATCTACTCGCAATTTCCCCAAAACATAACTCAATCCACTCGTTCCCATTTCCAAAATCTCAAAAGGTCCTTCAAATTTCTCCCTTACCTTATTCATATTCATTCTTCCTATCTCAACCACCTCTTTCAATACTCTTTCCCCAGTCTTAAAACTTCGAAAGTGCAGCCTAATAATCCTCAAAATATAACACATACTTACAAGGAGACATACCTATACTCTTCTATACATATCCCAATCATTGTCACATTTACTCATCATTCGCAAAATCTCAGTCATCGTTCTAACGGTCCTTTCAGCCAAACCATTTGCACTGTGCATATACAGAGTAGAATACACATGCACAATACCCCATTCTTTCAACATTTCTTCAAACTCCCATCCCACAAACTCAGGTCCATTATCTCTCAACATTTTCGCAGGCTTACACACACACACACACACACATTGGCAACATCACTTGCCCCACCATTCGTGCAACAGTTCCACTCCTCTTATCTTTGATGGGGACCACAGAAGCAAATTTACTCATGTGATCCACCATCACAATCATTCCCACATGTCCTCTTGCAGTTTTTGTTAATGAAACACTATCAATCACAAGCGTTTCAAATGGCTCTTTCATCTGCAATCGCAACACAGGTGGACTTGCATGAATGCTCTGATACTTTCCCCTCTGACAGTCTTCACATGTAACAGCTAAATCCATAGAAATCGCATCTCTCAAATTCACTTACTGCTGACCCTATCACCAGGGAAGCTTGTGCCCCTGTATCAACTAAACTACAGTACTCACCGTCATTTGCTCTGACAAACATCACTATTTTTCCTAGAGTCCCATACATACACACATTGTTAGCCACATCACAATCATCCTCACCATATTCATCCTCAGTTATCTCCCCACTTCCATACTTCTGATTCAGATCTTTTCCACAATCCCCTTCTCTAACCAACCAATTACAACCACGATCCCCACACTGAATCATCAAAATCTCATGCTCATTACTTGTACTCACCCTCCCTCGATACTCATCCCTGTCTGTCCCATCAAAAATACATAAACACTTTTATTCCAAACGTTCAGGTACTGCAAACAACAACTTATGCAACACTTCCTCTTCCCCACCTTCTTCCTCTATACACAACTTCCTTCTGCACATCACTCATTAACTTTACTCGCGACTCATTTGCACTACCAGGTACCTCTTTAACCAAACCTTTACTCTCCAAGTCTTTCAATGCTGAAAACAAACATGTGATCACACACTGTCATTCCCTTCAAACTTCTCTTTTACAACTAAACCCTCAGGTATACTACTTGGATTCAGGTCACTTTTCACGATACTGTCGCCCTTTCCATGCATCCTAAATATCATATCACCGATCATATTTTTACTCCCTTACACATATTCTAATCTAAATAAACTCACTCAAATCTTCAATCATCCTCGCAATCCTTCTTTCCTTCTTGAGCATATAAACCAATGGCCAATGGTCCGTCCTTAAGACAAATTTCACCCAATACAAAAACACTTTCAGCACTTTCACACAAAACCTTACAGCTACAAACTCCCATTTAATCACTGACTATTTCTGCTTTGCTTCATTGCAAGCTTTACTCACATACGCAATAACTCTCAACTGTTCCTCCTCATTCACCTCTTGCATCTGCACTGAACACCCTCCTATACTAAACTTACTTGCATCAGCATAGAGCTCAAGCTTCCTCACATCTTCACTATAGTCTGGAAAAGCCAAGGTGACATCTCTAGCAGCCTTCTCTTTCAATCTCTCAAACGCTCCCACCCTTTGCTCATCCCACCTCAGCTTAGTACAATTTTTCTTCCTTGTCCATTCAGTCAATGGCTCCTTACTTTTCTCACAATCTTTTCACTCTTCCTTATCCACCCAACTCAATCCCCTTTTTAACTATAATCCAAATTTGCTAGCTTGATTCACTCTCTTCCATCTACACACACTCGCTACATGACCATCCATTGCACATTCAACACATTTCGCTCATTGCTCTCCACATGTCCTCGCATAATGTCCATTCTTCCTGCAATTACCGCAAATCACATTCACATGGGTACCCAGACAGGCACTCACTATGTGCACTACCTGTCCACACCTGTAACATTTAATATCCCTATCTTCATTACACTGACTCACTAAATGGCCCGTTGGCCCACACCTGAAGCATGCTCCTAACACCCTCTGACACTTATTCTTCCTGTGTTCTGGCTTCCCACATCTATAACACTTCTGCTTTGGTTCACGGCTAATTGACCCTAACCTTTCGATACTTGTACTTCTATCTCTCTTAGGTTTCACCACACTTACATTACCTGCTCTAATGCTCCTATCAACCACTCATTCTGCCATTTGCCTCAGACCTTCTAAAACTGCCTCCTTGTAGCTCTTAAACTCAGGCATACCCTCATTTACTTCGATCGTGACACTGACACTTCTATTCTCTTTCATACACCTATATAGCTCATAAGCCCCAACTATCTCTATAATATCATTCCACATTAACCTCCCATTCGTCCATCTCATTTTCTGCTTATGTTTCCGATTTACAAACCCATATACACTCTCAGGCACAGTCGCTAACAACTTCCTCACTAACTCCTTACACTCCTTTATTCCCTCGTCTCCAATCTTTTTTCGAGCTAATGTTTCTAACCGGCATACATACAAAGACAATGACTCACCAACATTCATTCTTGCCTCTTCAGAATCATGCTTTCTCCTATATCTAATGCTACTCTTTGTCCTTTTTACCCGTTCCGCAATCCTGGCTTTCACACTCTCATGCGGCACATTCCCTACACTCATCATTACCCCATACATACTACTCAACAGAAATCCTGTCAAGAAGCTACCTAACACTCTTGCCCAAACTCTCTTGTTATTCCCATACTTAGCCACACAGTACTTCTCATACTCTGAAAAATTCCCCTACGTCCCTACTACCATATTCCTCATATTTCTCACGTCAGGGCATCTCTCTCACATATACCGCCTTTAGCACTTCCTGTTCACTCTCACTTTCATTACTTCCATTCTGACCTTTCTTACCCTCTTCTGAATACAACGAATCTACTTCCATATTCACATCCATACTTTTAGTCATACCTTTCTAACCCTTCTTTTTCCTACCTACCAATTCCCACTTACCACTATCTAAATCACTCGCATCCTGCACCTTGCTCTCAACTCTATTCTTATTTTCATTAATTTTCTTCTTATCTTGCCCACTATCCTTACTAATCTTCTTCCCTTTAGCCCTTTCTTTACTCTCAACTTACTTCTTACCCTTCTTCTCTGATCTATCCCTATTCTGTACCTTCTCTTTCTTCTTCTCATTTACTGCAACCTTATCACTTTACTCACTCACACAATCACCCACATGTTCTTTCACTTTCTTAATCGCTCCTGCCTCATCATAAGACCCAGGAGACCTACCTCTGATGGTTCCCTCTCCAAAAAACCCTTTCGTCATCTCCTTCATCATCTCTTGCACATTACTCATTAACAATCCCAACTTTTCATCCGTCTTCTCAACCATCCGTTGCTCAGCCTCTTTCACTTCCTCTTTTATTCCTTCTTCTGCAATCCTCATCATACCTCTAAATTCTTCTAACTCCCTCATATTTCTGATGCTCAAGCCTCAGCCTCTCATTCTCCACTGCCATTGGTTTCCCCCAACTTCCCTCGCTAACCTCAGCTCCTCCTTCAACCTCTCTATATCACTCAATCCGTCTATCCTGACTTTTCCTACCTCTCATACACACGATGCACCAACTATCCTGTTTCTGCCACTCTAGCAGTCCTTGTTCGGGCGCCAAAAATAAATGTGGCGGAATCTTAAGCTAAAAAATACAAAAGCGAGCAAGACCCCCACATTTACTCTAAACAATCTGGCTGCCAAAATTACCTTCTGCCACACTTTACTCTTTACGTTACTTTGAAGTGCAGGACAGTTGGTTCAATGAAAAATACAGACAACAATTTCACACTCTCGCACTTACCACTTATGACTGTCTTCAAGGTAAGAAGCTGTGCTGTCCGTTGGATCAGGTCATCGAGACAAAAACACTGCCGAGAATCACAACACAAAACAACCAACCGAATGCTACAACCATACAATAACTAAACAACACAACAGTTCACTGCACAGACGAACACCAACAACATCAAAACAGCAACATTACAAGTCCATATACAACTCATAAACAACATCAAGAAATCACAATAGCTCACCAACAACAATACTGAACAACTCACAACTACAGCAACTCATATACAACTCAGTAGAAACTCACAAGCTCTACAACCTTCCAAGACATAAGCACAACAAATTCAACAACACAGGCACAACAACTCTAAGCATACGATATCAACAGCAAATAAAACAACAATTCAATCCAGAAACACAACACAACTGACTTTAACACTATCCAAGACCTCTGACAAAAACGACTATCCACTAAACACACAGATCCATGACTGACGCGCAACCAAGGTCTGTCCTCGATAGCAGACAACCCCAAAACGATCGCGCAACAAGCAAACCATCGCTAACTATCCACCCACCATTTACGCTCTTTCTCTCTCTCACTT
>NC_087207.1:81126822-81131822 GCF_015104395.2 Macrobrachium nipponense
GCTATTCCCCCATATCACTATCTACTACCACATTATCTATATGCGTAGTCCACCCTTCAAGGTCTTTGGTAACCATATTCATAAGTCTTTGAAAAGTTCTACCTGAATTTTTCATTCCAAACGGTATGGCATTGCAGGAATATAAACCAGTGGATTTAAAAAATGCAGAAATCTCTTTGGTTCTGTCTGTCAAACCTACTTACCAATAATCTTTAAACATATCAAACTTGCTGATAAACCTGGCCTTTCCAATGTGATCAATACAGTCATCCACCCTAGGAATTGGGAATGAATTTGTCCTGGTGACTGTATTTACTTTCCTATCATCAAAACATAAACGGTATTGGCCATCACAAATACTACAGGGGAACTCCACTGGCTGCTACTATGTTCAATTATTTAATTATCGACCATATATTTTACTTCCCCTTCAACAATCTCGGTCTTTTGTGAATTCAAGTGATACGGGTGCTGTTTAATGGGATTTGAATTGCCTACATCAACATCATGTTGTAATGAATGGGTCTTCCTTGGAACATCTGAAAATACATCCTTATAATCATGGGGGTAAATATCTCAACTCCTGACTTTGACTTTCACCAAGATGAACTAATTTATTCTTCAAATACCTTAAAGCTTCTGAATTTGAAATAGCCAGTCTGCAGCCTCAGTCCCAAGTTTAAGTTTCTCTTGATTACAATTATTATTTAAATCAATAATCAACAAGACTGGCTTTGTTATCCTTGAAAAATATGGCTTTAACATATTAAGATGGCACAACCTCTTTTTCCTTCTCCTATCTGGAGTAAGAACAACATAATCCGTATTTCCTACCTTCTTTTCTATTATGTCAGGGCCAGAAAACTTAGCATGTAATGACTGACCTACTACTGGAAGGCATACCAATACCTCATCTCTTGGTTTGCAGTCAACTTTTTTGGCTCCTAAATCATAGTATTTTTTTTATCCTCTGCTGAGCTTCCATTAAGTTACCTCTAGCTACGTCCTAGGTTTTCCTTATTTTTTTCCCTGGAATCTGAAACATAGTCCAACAAATAAGAATCTTCAACATTATCAATTCACTGATCTTTAATCGATTTTAGAGGTCCTCTAACCTGATGACAAAACAAAGGGGGAACACTCATTAGGGAAAACTCATCTAAACACTCATTAGGGATTTCTCTTGAGGCAAACAGAATGAATGGCAGACCATTATCCCAATCACTTTTGTTATCCAAACAAAATGTTCTCAACATAATCTTCAAGGTTTTATAGTACCTTTTTACAGCCCCTTGTCTCTGAGGATGGTATGATGAAGTTACCTGCCTGATTCATAGTTCCTGCATTGCCTGATCCGACTGAACCTCTTTAGGCAATCAAACTTAGTGATAAAATTGTAACATCCCATTTACAATATTCTTAGAACAGACATTCCGCAATGGAATGGCCTCAGGATACCTAGTGGATCTATCCATGATTGTAAGTATATACTGATTTCCACCTTTTCACTTTGGCAATGGACCAATGATGTTTACTATTACCCTATGGAATGGTTCTTCCATGGCTGGTATGGGTCTGAGTGGCTCTTTAGTGAACTTTTGGTTCGGCTTGCCTATCGTTTGACAAACATGGGATGTCTTACAAAATGCTTTAATATCAGAATGAATCCCTGGCCAATAAAAATGTTTAGTTACTTTGTGAAAAGTTTTATTGACTCCGAAATGACCACTAAATGGATTCTGATGTGCTAAATGTAAAATAGTGGGTCTATAATTAGGAGGAACGATTATTTGGCAATTAACGTTCCATTCTTCACCGACAGCAATCCTAGAGGCTCTAAATTTCCTCATCAATAATCCATCTTCAACATAATACTCTACTGGAATGTTCTCAATTTCCTTTTCTGAAAAAGCCTTTGCACCTATCTCTGTTAGCTCTAGGTAATTTTCTTGATCTTTAATGAATTTCTCTGCGTATATGGCTAAAACCTTACCTTGTTCGGAACATTCACCAAATTCTTCCTGGAGACATTTACAGATGTCAATACTAAAATCCCCACTAGCTTCCCCCTTCCTCATTGCCTGTGTGATAGCACACACGGGGAAAATACCAGGAAATTATCCTTCCAAGCTTTCCGTGTTTGCACAAGTAAGGTTTTAAGTAACCATGGGTTACTGAAAACCATATTACCACCAATATCATTGGCTAATATTAAATCAACTCCCTCTACAGGAATTTCTTCCACAACACCCATAACCAGATCTGTTGCATAATCAGACTCCAGAAATACAGTCTCATACAGAAAAGAGGTTATATCTTTTGAGAAAACTCTTAATAAATACATTTTCCTTACCCTCATACTTGAAACCATCAGACAATGCTCTTTCTAAAATCAATGACTGTAGGGCCCCTGTATCACTGGGAATAACTAATCCTTTTTTGCCCTACCACATCTTGTAGCTATACTACCATAGGACACAAATAATTTATATCTCTCCAAATCGGAGGATCCAGGGGCTTTCTACACCCTCTTAATGCATCAATCTCTCTATCAATACTTACCCTGCTTACCAAAGCAACTGGTTTGTGGTTTCTCTTACTGTCACCTAAGGACCAACAGTATGGCTTTCTATGGCCCAGTTTACCACAGTTAAAACATTTAATTAGCCTCCTCTGTCCACTAGGTAAACTACTACCTTTCGATACTGGATTTACAACACTTCTGTTTAAATCACTTGCATTTTCAGTTTTATTCCTAGCACTCTTTAATTCCTGCAAACCCTCTTTGCTGCTTCTACCCCTAACCAAATTTGTCCCTTCAATAATTATGTGCGTCAGTGAGTACTCGTCAGCCATAATGGCAGCTTTCTCTAAACTTTCAATCTGAAGCTCTTCTAAGTGTACCTTCAAATCCTTAGGTAAACAATTCTTACACTCTTCCAACAATATTAGTTGTTTAAACCCTTCAAAGTCACCTATTTTTTTAGATCTCAACCAATCACCAAGCAATTTATCTTTTATCCGAGCAAAATCTACGTAAGTCTGATCTCCTCTCTTATAGAGCCTACGAAACTCCAACATGTAAGCATCTGGCAATAGTCAATATGCTTTGAGAATACACTTTTTCAATACATCATAATTGCCACACGTTTAATCAAACAAACTAGAAAATATCTCCTGAGCCCTACCTTTCAATGCACATTGTAATAATATAGATCATGAGGTCATACGCCAGCCCATTCCTTTTGTCACTTTCTCAAAAGTTATTAAATAATTAGTTACTATATTTTCACCAAAAGGGGGAACCATCCTCATGTATTTAGCTACATCGAAATCTCAACTACCTTATCTGTGTCTTACCTTAATTTCCTCTAAATTTAGTTCGTGTTCCATTCTTTCACGCTCAAGTTTCCCCTCTCTATCTCTCTCTCTCCCTTTCTTCTTCTCTTTCACGTTCAGCAGCTCTCTAACTCCTTCAACTTTATTCTGAGTTTCAAAGCTTTTATGCTATCACCTTCCTTTACCCTTGAAACCTCTGCCTTCTCCACGATACCAAAGTGTCCTATCAAACCCTTGATCAAATCATCCTTTTTCATACCCGTAGTACAACCTATGTCTAGATAACTACCAATTAACACTTCTCGTTTTCACAGATTTTGAAAAGCTGCAACCACCTGTAAGGACGACAGAAATTTCTTTAAGTTAAACCACTTTCTAAATACCCTGTTCCTAACTCAGACATGGTTGGTTACAGTAGCTATAAAAAAATTTGATAACCTCACTCAAACCTACAGTACAATTTAGTAACCCGGACAGGTCCCCGCATATGTTACGATGTCCACATCATGAATAACCCAAACACATTTAAAAGCAGGATTAATTATGAGGATGAGAACTATACTTAAAACAACACTTCGAAGAACTTTATTAAGGTTAAATGATAAACACTTGCAGATACGAACGGTATTTAAGAGCTCAGGTAATATTTAAGGAAAAATATTAATAAAAATAATAAAACAAAACTTAGCAGACGTTCAAACAAACAGTTCAAGAAGTATTCGAAAACAATTTCTTAAGCGAGAGGTTCTTCTTCTACCACCGATAAGAAGATACGCTTGGAAACCACAATCCTGAAATCCGAACATGCATTTAAATGGCATTTGAAAAATTTCTTTAACAGTCGCTTTTCCCAATCTATTCAAAAACGATTATTTCGAAGACCTTAAGTGCAAATTTACTTATTTACATTACAGTATGTATATATATATATATATATATATATATATATATATATATATATATATATACTATATATATATATATACATATATATAGCATACATATATACTGTAAAGTTTGTTTTATTGCAGCATCTCAAGTGATCTTTGAGGATCCTTGTAACAGTTTTATTACGAACGTCATTCTGAAAAGATGTTCTATCTGGTTTCTCAGGATATTGAAAAAGTTACAAGTATTTCCGACGTCAACCTCGACCAATTTCCTCGTCCTACGAATACGACTTTCAAACGAAGCAACTTTGCATCTGAAGAGTTTCTTTTTTACTTCTTATGGATAATATGAATATAACAGAAAAACTTGAATATTTTTGTTTCAAAAGCATTTAAGTAAATAATGAAATATATAACTTTTCCATAGTTATAGCAATTTATGAATATTATAGTGGATTTCCATTTTATGGGTAGATTCTTTTTATCTGACAACATTTCAAACAGATGCGAATGACGTTATAGCTTATAACACTCATATGCATGTCCAGGAAATAACAATTATTTGATAGAAATATGAATTCTGAAGGACAATTAAATTGACAATCTCGAATACATTTATGTAAAGGGTCATTTAATCTTATTTTTATATTTTTATACGACACTATCATTATTCTTTACAACATCACAATAAAATTGGGAATCTGATAGTTTGTATTATCTAAAACAATATTTACACGATTAATTTTTATCAATAGTCATAAATCGTCTACA
>NC_087207.1:81134322-81136822 GCF_015104395.2 Macrobrachium nipponense
AAAATATCCGATGTAAGGACATCCTCCATAATTATGGCAAAATTTCTAAGTAGTTTCTAATCACATGTTTTTTGTACACTTATACCTAATAAGAATAAATATACGTGTTTGTTAGAAGAGCGAGAGAAAAAAAACTGTAAATGAGAATAAAAAGAAGCCTGATGAAATTTGACGGAAAAAATACGAAAGTTCTCAGGACTAGATTTAACGTATGATAGTAAAATGAGATGGTGCAAGGAAGGCGCTAAGAACTCTGCAAAAGTTTCGAGAGGGAAGACGAGCGTCTCAGGAAGATTTTATTCCGCTAATCAATTATGTCCGTAGAAGGAAAGTGTAAATGTGCAGTATGTGTAAAAGAGGATTGGTGTAACTGAAAAATTTAAATGTATAGCCATAAACATGTAGTACTACACTAAATGCATTCATGACGACTGAAATCTGTTTCGAGGTAGACGGGAGTGTAATGCGGCAGGTGACACTTATTTTGTCTTACATATGTGAACAGAGGAAGAAAATAGAATGGGATTTTACTGAATTGAAGAGAAACGTGTTGGAAGGTAAACGTGAGTAGTAAGAGTGTGAAGGAGAGGACGGTGGTTATATTCCACCGTTAACATGTCTTCTGTGCAGGTATAACAAGTGTCTGAAAGTGTGTTTTCTGCGCAGGGCTGCAGCCTTAACTCAATGGCTAAAGGATGAATACATTAAATGTTCTATAGCTTTTGTTGAAGACAATCTATTTAAGGAAATAATCGTTTAGTAATATATATATATATATATATATATATATATATATATATATATTACAAATATATATATATATATATATATATAGATAAATATATATATATATATATATATATATATATATATATATATAGATAGATATATATGCTATATATATATAATATATATATATATATATATATATATATATATTATATATATATATATATATATATATAATATATATATAGATATATATTTATATATATATAGTATATATATATATATATATATATATATATATATATATATATATATATATATATATATATATATAGTATATATATATATATATATATATATATATATATATATATATTATATATTTACGAAGTGCCAAGTATCTGGTTACCATGCATCAAATATTGCCTCACCAAAAGCCAGACACCTGAACCCTCATAACACGTTTAAGCGACTGAATACTCTAAAGGCAACAGTGATCCCTTGACACTTACCAGTATTGCAGAAGATCATACTAAGTTCATCAAAACAGGTGTGAGGTAATCTTGTAAGTAATTAAATTAATCAAAGGGCATCACTCGATCAACACTTTAAAACTCTAAGTATTTCCTGATTTCTAAGTCACTTCAAGTAAATTGAAGGAAAGCAAATCAATTACCACTCTATGTTTCTACCTAACATAAATATAATCATAATTAAATTCAAATATACTGGTTATAAATGAAAATACTTATAAAAATTTTGTAAATACAAGAATTTTTATTAAATTCAAAATTTTATAAAGTGAAATTTCACAATATCAGGGAAAATTACTGTTACTTGAAAACAAAGTAAAGTTTAATTAATTCATGAATCACAATTAAGTAAAATTAAATCAAAATTAATTTATCACAAAATTCAAGAAATTAATTCAATTGAAATTCAAAAGTGTTAGGCAATAATTGAAAATTTGAAATTAATTCACAAGTGCTAAACAACAACAAAACTTAAAAAGAATTCTAAGTAAATGCCAAATTACTTCACAAATGTTAAATTTAATTAAATGTGCAATGCTTAAGCAATGAAAACAACTAAGTCAATTAAATGGTGAATGCAAATGAAAATATAAAATAAAAAGACACACTTCAACAAGAAAATGAACAAGTGCACAAACAATGGAACAAATCACAAAACACAAAAATACGCAATGTGTAAAAGTGTAAATCTTTTTCACTCAAAACACTGTAACCAACAGTTTTTACCAAACCTCATAACCACCTGTTATTAGTTAACCACTGTTCCTAACAATTATTAGTTAACCACACTCCCTATCCATAATTAGTTATTAGTTATTACCTAACCGTTATTAGTTAACCACACTCACTATCCATTATTCGTTGCAACTAATAAAAATATACACTTTACCTTTTTGGTGTACCAACTTCTTTCTTTCTCTTGCTGCAGCTTGTATATCACACTTTCACAAAAACTAGGCACCGTTACGAAATAATGTTTGTTCAGATTCCACAAAGAAATTAAATAACACTAAATAAACTCTAAGAAATATCAAATATGAATTCTAAGTTACGAGTGACCAATTTACGTTACGTTAATATAATCTCAAGGATGTCGAGTGAGAGAGAGAGAGAGAGAGAGAGAGAGAGAGAGAGAGAGAGAGAGAGAGCGATCTAACCGCCTCGAGGTTCTATGATCTAATGAAATCTTCTTCCCTTGCGAAAACTGGACAGGGCAGATATGTCACGAATGCTTCCAG
>NC_087207.1:81144322-81149322 GCF_015104395.2 Macrobrachium nipponense
TACATTATTGGAAGGGGTCAACGAATGCTGTATTTTCCCATAATGGATAGATAAATACTAGAAGTCAGCCTTTGCAAATAGATGCAGATTCGCTGAATAACAAAAGAGTTCACTAATAAAGTTTGGGATGGCTTGATGTTTACAGATGATGAAGTACTGAAACGGATTGTTAGCAGAAACAACGGGTATTAGGGGAGGAGTTTGAAAGGGCTCCCAAGAGTAAAGTTATGTTAAATGGCTATCACTGACATAGAACAATGAAAGTTGATAAGGATTGTGGAAGAATAAACGGGGTTGATAATGACACTATCATTGGAGGAAACATGACGAACGGATGTAGAATATGAGAAATGGGGACTCACAGACGAGGTGAGGCAAAGTAGGCTAAATGATGAGAAAAGTAACTGGAATGTCAATGGAAACAGATGTTGGAATGTTTGAGAGATAGATAGATACCAAAATCCCTTTCGGGGTGAAGTTTAAATGCTGAAGTAATAAGAAAAGGAAAATCCAAGAAATTCTGAAGTGGCAGAGGTAAATTGTTTTTTTGTAATCGGAGTTGCATAAAAAAAGAGAACGCTCAAATAGATAGTGGCCAGAAGGTTGGCTCTAGTGGATGAATGCATAAACTTTGAGCTGGCCTGGTCATCTGAGAAACTGGAGGACCAAAGGTTGGAGAATCAACTTGTTTAATTCAAAAATATCAGTAGGAAGGAGGCGAGGAAGACCTAAAAATTAGTAGATAAATTTATCAGAAATGTAATTAGAATTATGAAGCAATAAGGGGTAGAGAGGTTTTATTGACGTTACTGATGAGCCATCTGTGTATTTATATGAACTTTTCAATGAACAATTAAGCAAAAATGTATGAAATTTACGGAAAATTTATATTTCGGAGAGGGGAGAAGTGAATATAGAATTTGGAAGGCATATATAAGTATTTGGCTGTATTACGAGTACAAGCAGTAATTAGCTTGCTGATCCAACTAAGAAAGACAAAATGCCGAAAAATGTACACCTCATTATCCTACATCTAGCCGGAACCCGGTGGGCAGATCGATGGAAGTAGTTACTTTTCAATTTCTCACAAAATTAACTCAAAACCTTGTTTACATTGGTCTCCTGATGGATTCATATTATCATTTTGTTTGACGATGTTGGTTCTCAGGACTTTTCTCTTTTTCAGATAAGTTTCTTTCTAAAAAGCAGTATGGCTTCAATCCAGTTGGCCAGAATCTCAACAATTTTCGGAAATCGCAAAACTCTCTCACTTGAAATCGCGTATCTTACTGACATAATTTTCAACATTTTTTAGCGCGTGGAGTTTTGCAATCTAAGGATTAGGCTTGTCTCGTATCTAAGTGACATTATTTAGCCAACGTACTGGATGAGTTGAAAGAATCGAGAACCTAATTTCGAGATAAAGTTGACCGAACCTTGAAATGATCCGGAGCGATAAGCTCTCGGGATGGTTAGCCGCCACGAGGGTACGAAACACTTTGGAACGAAACAATAGAAATACGATAAAATTCGGAAACAAAACAGACAGGAACGTGTATATAACGAAGGGAAAATATTGCTCATCGACACCGTTCATTCTCATTACTGTTGCATTTGCGATGCTTTCTCTATGCAACTGTAACTGCGCAATTACCATTTCAGATAATCTTTGGATAAGTTAGATAGGTTAACGATGTTCCGTAAGCATTTGCTTCCAAACTTACCTAACTTATTATATTACGAATGAACTGTGGATCGAAAGCGAACCGCTTCTGTTTAGCACTTTTATATTGTGGCATTCGGTTGATATCAGAAATAGGAGATAAAGAAGGCAAAGGAACGGGATTACGATGGGGATTTTTTTCCCTGGACAATATTACTGACAGCTTAAGGTAATGCTTCTCACAGGGACGTTAAAGGAATAATACAAGTAAAATTTTATTCATAGGAACGATAATGATAATTCGAATATTGAAATAATTCGTATACTTATTAACTTTATCAATAAGTAAGATGGGAATCAGCAATAAGCAGCTCCAGTGAAATGTCAGCTCAAAGCCTTCACGCGGAATTACGTAAACAGAAACATTAACATAGAAAGTCAGTGCCATATTATTAGTATTAGCCTTTTAGCTTCAACATGGAAATATATGTGAAAGTTTGCCCTGATTACTGTGAAGGAAATGATACGCATCGAGTGTGATTATGATCATGTCGCATCTAAGTAAACGTCGCATCGTCGATTACTGGACTACGCTTGAGGCACTCGAGCAAAAGGAGTGAAAAGGCTGATTGCAAGGGACATATTGCATTAAATTCTAGGAGTTCTACATTTTGTTGATAATTCACAGGATAAAAAAAAACATTTCGTTGATAATTCACGATAGGCAGGCCCAGATAAAAATAAAATAAAATGGATAAATAAACCAGTGCTCGTCAATGTGCGTAGCAAAATCAGGGGAAAATTTCACCTTTCCAATATTTATGCATAGATAAAAGTTTGACCTTATGGAGGGGAAGACTTAGTTTCAAGCATTGCATTCCAGATGAAAGAAGTTGATTTGGAGTGAAAATATTTGAACTTTGTGGTGTCCAAACAGATTAAAGTCTCGATTTTATAATAAATCTACAGACATAGTGGTAGATGAAAATCTAGGTGTATCTGGTTCTGAGGTAAAAGCATTTATGTCATCGGATCGGAAAACATCACAACATCTGCCATTGTCAATGAAAGAAGGAACTGGAGACCATCATGACTTGGGATAATCCTGTGGCCCTATTTTCAAGCTAATATTCCGACGTCCACGCCCACCAAATTCGATGAAGGCGGAAGGTACAGCGAGCTGGAGACAAGGCAGGTCATTTCTGTCAAAGGCCGCGAGCATCTCAGATACCACCCACGTTGTTTGTCACACCTGAATATGACATGTAACCACGATTGTCAACTACCCAGATTCACCAGGATCAATATTATAACCACTGCTGATCAAAATATATAATTGTGTAGTGTATGCAGCGTTTTCGTGGCCTCTAGAGATATAATTATATACCTTCATACATACGTACACTGTAAAAAATTTTCCGTTGAAAAAACGGTAAAAATCCTGGCAGTAATGTTGCCAAGCATTTACCGTTAAAAAAACGGGTCCCGTAATTTTTAATGTACCGTAGTCTCCCAGTATTTGAGAAAATACCGTAAAAAATTTTAACCTCGTAAAATTTACGGTTTTACCGTTATGTTAACCCATAACATACCGTATAATTTACGGTTAATATTTTTACGGGATTTTCTCAAATACGGGTGAAAATACATATATACAGGCTGGGGCAAATCAAATGCCCGAGTTTTGATAGGCTATTAGGAAAAGTAAAACAATACTTACAGAATTATTTGTTGTTTTATTCGAATCAGTATACAATGCAGTTTGTGTGATCACTTTTTGAAGATGGCATCAGGAAGATGGTGGCCATCTGTAGCGATGAACTGTTGAAGGCGATGTCTTAAGTTTTCAGCTGCTCCTCGGCTCATCTCACTTTCGCCACAAAGTTTGCAAGAATTGAAGATGCGAATCCGGGAGGAAATCGCTACAATACTCCTCGAGATGTGCCGAAGAGCAGCCGAAAACTTCAGACATCGCCTTCAACCATGCATCGCTACAGATGGCACCATCTTCCTGATGCCATCTTCAAAAAGTGATCGACACAAACAGCATTGTATACTGATTCGAATAAACAAATAATTCTGTAAGTATTGTTTTGCTTTTCCTAATAGCCGATCAAAACTCGGGCATTTGATTTGCCCCACCCTGTATATCACTGCGCTACACAACCCCACCCGCCAAACTTTGGAGTGGCTAATTTAAGAAAAAAATAATCCTAAAAACATTTTTCATACCTTCCTTGTGGGGCTACATTTTATAAAACATTTGTAAATTTTACCAATAGTCTTTTATACATGTTTTTTAAATTTATTTTTTTAAAAATTATAATTACATCTCATACAATATCAAAACAGATAAAAAAAAACTAAAATTGGTAACAAATCCTATACATGTAACATATATTTCTTTGCATTTTATGTTACAATTGAAATAGTAACCTAAAATTCCTTGTGCAGGTCATATATCCAATTGGAGAAAATAATGAGAAGATTAACTTTCAAAAAGCTTTATTCTTGAAAAACAGATTTAGAACTTTTTAACACAAAATTTAACATTAATTATTTATACAGAAGAGTGTGAATGCTTTTTCACTCCTTATTCCATAAGCTCATTGAACTTTAATATTCTTCGATGGGTGTGTGCCACGTTTTTCTTTGTTCTGGTATTTTTTGTCCCTTTTTCTGCATTTATTTTTCAGAAACACCTGTAAAAATGACAAAATATATGAACATAATGGTAAAAATATTGTAAAACAACTGCTGACCACCACACATATTACAAAGTTACAGTACATGGACATTTAAATATAAATTACTTCCCTGATATTCTTAAATAAAAAAAAAAAAAAACTCAAGTAACTTATTACAACAGCTTACCTCTGCATAAATTCCATTGTGATTGAAGCTTCTGATGGGTAATAAATAAAAAATATGACAAATGCTGCGAAAACCACGGCCATCGCAGCACGAGTGAAGTCAAGTCTGAGTTGATGAATCTTCCATCAACTGCAACTATGAAGCGGATAGCCTGGAGCACCGATGTTCCTGAAAATTAAGCCTTGGTGAAATACTCTAACAATAGAATTTTGTAGTAGCATGTGTGGTGGGAATAGAAAGCATGAATTAGATGAGAAAACAGAAAAATGCCAATCTATATATATTATTTAAGTGAAGCATTGTTTATTGCAGAAACTGCCAGGAAAAAAAATATTTTCACAGTGGGTGACAATTAGAAGGCCAAACACTAACAACTGGTAGGAAGAGTAACTGATATTACATAAAAAAAAATTATGGATTTTACTAGACAGGACAGTTTATGGATACATCATGCATTAGAATG
>NC_087207.1:81154322-81156822 GCF_015104395.2 Macrobrachium nipponense
TCCTTCTTAAGGTGAAGCAGGACAGAGGACAGAATGCTCAAAAACAGGACTGTCCTTCCTAAAGCAGGACGTCTGGCCACCCTGCGGCTAGTATGTAAGAAGAGGAATCTAGTCTAGGAAGTAATTTATTTAATCCAAAGTATTGTTTATTGTTTTAGCTGGCATAGGCTAATAATTATAATATAATCCACATTAAGCTAGTCATAAAAGATCTTGTTAAGTTTTCTCTCAACTTATAACCCTCCTACAAACTGGTTTTCTCTTTAAATAGCCAAGACTATTTTGCTTGATATTCAGCCACGCTTTTTTTAAGCTAATATCAGGATATTCCTTTGAAAAAGGGATTGCCACTCTACCTTGTTATTCTGCAACCTATGGTAGGTTAATACCACTCAAGGGTATAGGCTACATAAGACAACCAGAATATAGCCTTTACACAAAGTCTAGAATACTATTTTTCTTTTGCACTATGTCCTTTTTAAGTCTTTTCAAGTCTAATACATGGTATTACTTTATTATAAATAAAAGAACATATTATGATTAATTATTCACACCTAAATGTACAGCCTACCAGATCCCATAAGTTCACAAGTTACATAACACAATTACTTGCTATGTACCCATACAGTTAGGCTAGTGACTCCCACAGAAGAAAGGCTGCTATTTTCACCCAGACTGGTTTAGCCTACGATAAACAACCGAGTGGACTAGCTGTGGCCACCTTAACCATCTTAGAACCACCTTCAGAAAAAGTACTTTAACATGTCCTGATACCAGAGATGGGCACCAGTCACGATCAACGGTCGTGAAGCAACACCTAGAGACATGAGACTCATGACTGGTACCCATCTTCTGTGTTAGGGCGTGTTAAAGTACTTTTCCTGAAGGTGGGTCCGAACACGGTTAAGGTGTCCGCAGCTAGTCCACTCGGTTGTTTACACTATAGGTATACGGTCTAAGTTAACAATCTATGCTAATGGGATGTTTATCAAAAGTTTACCACATAGCTTCAATAAACAATGTATGGTAATTGTACTTACTAGTCCTGGATTATTTATTGCCATCTAAATATACAGGTTGTATAAGGGGGGAAATACTCGTCCCGCGAACCGTTGACGGAGGCAGGGTCTTCATACAAAATAGTCCTAATCTAATCTTATTATAGGCCGCAACTACAATAAAGTTTTATCATATAAAATACAAAAGCATACACCTGGTCTTAAAACTCACCTGATGCTGTTCACAACTTCACTCTTCGTAACAGTAGAAGAAACCACAAGAAGACATCTCTGGAGAGCTAAGGCCGTAAGGGGTTTTTCGTTGTTTTCAAGTGTTGAGTTTCGTTTCGGCGCCTTCGCCCGCCAGAAATGAAAACACACGCATTGCGAAATGCGTATCTGATCGGGATAATCGTAGTATATATGATGTTTTTGGTCCTTTGAATATACAGTGGATCTTATTTATTCTTTGCCTGTTTCATAAAACGTAATACTGGAAATGGTAAATGTACAGTATATTATTATATTGGTACACTAATAATTTTGTAGTTACGTGGGATGGTAGCGGATGCAACTTCATATAGACAGATGCCAATGCGATAATAATAAAACTAATAACTTCTACAATATTGTATTTATAATGATTTAGGAAAAAATTAAAAGCTTTTAATGTTTCATTTAGGCTTAGTCTTAACATTTAACATAATTCTGTCAGAAAACATTTAAATTATATGAATAATTATGATAAGGACTTTACCTCAAATACGGGGCTCTCCCGTAATTTCAGGTAGGCGGTCGCATTACGGTAACTTACCCGTAAAATATAACCACAATATAAAGTAAAACGGATAGCCGCCCGTATTAGTGAAATACGGCTGGGAACCGTATATTTTTACGGTAATTTCCGATAAAATCTACGGGTTTTTTTAACAGTGTACAAAAATATGCATGCATGGATATTTGGAATTTTCCTTTATCACTGACTGCTAATACAATTTCCACTTTCCCCCTGACTTTTGACCGCTATCATCAATCAAACAATGAATTGGAATCTGTTAGAGGGATACAGGGTAATCCCAGGCCCTATTCCCAATGTAGTATTCCAGCGTTCCGGTACACAAATTTCAACGCAGGTGGCAGGTAAACGAGAGCAGAAAACAACAACCGGGTCATTTTCGTCAAAAGGATTCCGGCATCTGAAATACTGCCTATGTCGCCTGTCACACCCCATCTTGGTCACACCTGCTGCATGCGCCATGCATATACGATTGTCATCGACAATCACACACACATTGCCATATTTCAAGATATTGGAAGATGTACCTATCAGAGGTTTTGCGACGTATGACTGCTTAAACACGCCCACGGCATTCTAGCATATACTTTGATGTCTTTGGGCTTAAGAACAAGCATAGCAATTACAGAGGATACTGAATAAAATCTTGTATAGTTATTTACTTACTATTACATCTGTTATTTATTTCAATTTTGATTTCCATGTA
>NC_087207.1:81166822-81182434 GCF_015104395.2 Macrobrachium nipponense
GATGATATTATCATTATAGAAACCTCGAAACGTACACGGATTGTTTTTGTGGTTAATACCGAATGCACAGCTGGCTTGCAACCTAAAAAGGCTACTTTCCCGTATGTTACAAAAAAGTAGGAAGGTAGTGCTAGATATCGAAAGAATAGTAAAGAAAGAATGATTAAAATGGCGAATGGGTCAAACAAATTTAATTCTAGGTTACTAATCGTTTGTCAGTATAGATGTAAACTCCATCCTTTTACTATAAGTAGCTGACGATTTTTTGCTGACTCTATCTGAAAGTATTTGTATTTATATTTTTGATAAATTATGTATTTTGGTAATAGCCATTGTTCAGTGAATTTCGGAAAAATCAGGTAGTGTTTTGCACCTCATGTATAATGCCTATAGAAATAGTTAAATAAGAAAAATAATTTAATTATTTGTTAGATCAGCGAATAAAATCAGCCGTTTCATGCACAGAGAAGAAAAACCATCTTTTAATACGGACACGAGGAACTTCTGCAAGACCGCAGTAATAAGAAATTCATCAGCATTAAAATCCAGCCCTCAAGGTGTGGATCTCTTTTAACCATGTTATATGCTAACAGGTATTCAATGTATTAAAAAGGATCTTTATTTATTTTTCTTCATTTCATCGTTTGTCATAATAACCTTTGTTAATTCCATATTTCTTTTCTTAATACTTAATCGTTTCTTGTTTTGTTTGTTGTTATGTGGTAGAGTCTAAGGAGTCTTAGGAACACACAGTGCAGTTTTCTTACTTGATTAATACTAGTAAAGAAATACATACAAAATTGCAAGTTAAGTATATGCCTACTAATCGAAGTGTGAGCCTTTCTTCTTCTTACCCACAACTATGGAGGCACTCGATCTCACCGCTAAGGCTCTCGACTCTGTTCTCTCTGCTTCTCTGCCTCTCTCCTTCTGCTTCTCTGCTTGCCTTCTTCAAAGGAAAAGTCCAACCCACAGTAGGCGGATAATTTGCTTCTGTTCCGCCTTGTACTTGAACTTATTGGTTGGAGATTATCTAACAACGTCCCTTGGGTGTGATTAATTGACTTAATCCCTCCTTTGTGGGTGGGACTACTGATGTAACCAGAAGTCTTCAGGTTCCGGCAAAAGTTGAAAGTTCAGGTCACAAGTGAGATAGCTAAGCAGTTTTTAATAGTTGCGTTTAGAGTATTCCAGCACCCGTGTTTTGACTAATACTCATGACACTTCCTGATCGTTACTCTCTCTCTCTCTCTCTCTCTCTCTCTCTCTCTCTCTCTCTCCTTCTCTCTCTCTCTCTCTCTCTCATTTCTCGATTATTCATTCTCTCTCTTTCTCTGTCTATCATATATCTATTAACGGTTTTCTCTCATTTCTTTTCCTCTCTTTTATATTTATGCTATTCCTAACTAATATTTTCCTAGTTATCATTACATCACTCGGTCACCTACCAAAATTATCCTCAACATTTTTATAAACATACCAAAATGAAGTGGATACAATAAGAATAATTAAATTGGCAATGAAATGTAATAATGGATATAATAAAAATTGTTTTTGCAATTGTGGAGGAAACATAAGTTTATCAAAATATTATTAAAAAATAATCATGGTAAAATGTTAAACATATCAAATTACAGGTATATTAAGTCATAAGTATAATAATAAATGAATACTCAGAACAATATCATCTAACAATATGTTAGCATCAATTACGGTTATTTTTTAGTTCTGTCAATATCCCTTGTATTTTCTTGATAATCAAATTCCTCACTATTATGATAAACAAAATAACAGTTATTATTATTACCACTAGATTTACGAATGATAAAATTGGATATACATTTTCCTTGTAAGAAAATAGTCATCAACATAAGTGTAGTTCAGTTTTTCAAGTTTCTTTAATTCCAATTGAGACAACTTAAATTCATCTATTTCATATGTGTAATCTTTATACGGCAAATTTTTTTTTTTATTTATATTCAGTAAAAAGGTAAGGCTCATTGTATAATTGGTTTGCTGTAGCTAACTGACATGATGTTGAAAAGATTTAACTTTTTTAAACCTTATTTCTGTACTAACGTTGTGACATTTAATTTCAACTACAATAGTACTTAGTGAAAATATAAAAATTTCTTTCAATATTATCAGTGCTTCAAAAGTTTTATCATAGTTCGTGGTACACACGTCCTTTTCTTGGTTTTGGTTTAAAACAATCTCTTGAATACAGGGATAAGCATTAGTATTCTTATACAGGTTGTCTAGATTTTATATGTATTCATTTTCTTTTAACATAATACAATCATTAAAATGTTTATCAGTGAAGAATGACAATAGTAGAGCGTGTTCTTCTAAGGCAAAATACATGATAGTACCTTTTCTAATGATTAATTGATTATTTATTATCATAGGAAAGGGGTATAAGGTGAATAAGGTATTTGTGATCCTAGTATTCAAAGGTACAACTAAAATAATATTATCATAAAGCACCTTGGCACTTATTATATTGTAGTACATAAATATATCTTCCACAAGTGGCTGACAGTGTTTCTCCATGATGTATAACTTAATAAGGTCTTCTAATCCTCTAGGAGTGATTACTGTTGGGCTCAAAATACTTTTATAAGCGAGCAGAATAGCATTTAATAGGTTCTTATGTTTCTGTAATAACACTTCACTTTCTACACCAAATGTATACAAAAACTGGATGTTTTCTATCTTGTTCAGTTCTTTTGTTATATTCTGGTTGAATTGATTTTAATAAAAATTCAGTTTTTGTACTTGTTCTGCATTCTGACTGTATGGGGTAATCATTTTATTTATCACAGTGCCTCGTGCTGCTGCCCATTTTTTCAGTTTGTCTATTCTTTGTTTTTCATGTTCTACATTTGCTTCGGTAGCAAATCTAAATAATGTGTTCAAAGCAGTTCCAATGAAAGGTAAGAAAGATCTTTTTGATCTGGTTTTCACAATATTTTCTATGCCATTGTTTAATTTTTCTTATAATGAGATTACACTGTTTTTATAACCCATCTGTAGGATTGACTTAATGTCCTTTTGTTCATGTTGTAAAGGTTTCTCAATATTTAACACTGTGGTTATGTATATAGTAACTATTCCTAGGTCTTTGATCATTTTGACTTTTCCATGTCTTAAATAATTATCACTTTCTTATCTCTACCTCTGAAGAGATGAGTCCAATTATAACTAATGCTATGATGAGCCGCATTTTTGCATTTGTAAGAATAGCCTTTTATCAGAATTCCTTTAAATAAGTTCCACCTATATTTCCAGTCCAACAACAATACAACAATTTATACATATGCATTTATCTAACTCCGTCGGTTTCGGAGGTTATACCTGCTGTTCACCAAAAAATCATTATCTTCATTAGGTTTCTCTTGTCTTATGTTCTCTATTAATTCAGTGGACCATGGATCTGTTTTTAGTATTCTTATTTGATTCCAATGACCTACTTTCTAGTTTAGATCACTCTCATTAATTACTCTATATTTGTTTAATTTCAGCGATTCTATAACTCTATATGGTCCAGTGAACTTAGGAGAAATCTTTACATTTGGTCCTTCCATACAATGATTTTGTATATATACTTGAGTAGCTACTGTAATGTCTGGTTTAATGTCATGCGTGTTATGAACGTCTTTTAATTTTTCCCTTGTTTACATGATTGTCTCGTAAGTACGTCTCGTTTTCTATGCAACATAGTCATCATCGTTATAAGTATGTCTGGGTGGTGTTGCGTCGTTTAACAAAGTGTTAGGCATTCTTTTCTGATAACCATATAGCAAATAGTGTGGAGAGTCTCCTATTGTCTCATTTACAGTATTATTCAACGTGAATTGTACGTCTTATAGTGCTGAGTCACACTTTTCTGTCCGTGGGCTCACTAAAGTTTGCAGGATATCCTTTATTTTACGACTAGTTCGTTTTATTGCTCCATTAGAACTTGGTTTATAAGCGGTTATTTGACACTTAGTTATTTCATAAAATTCACATATTTTCTTTAAAAGTTTATTAGTAAATTCAGTCGCATCATCAGAAAGAAGAACTTGTCGACATGAATGTCTTGTGATAATTCTAGATTGAAGAGCTTCTGCCACAGTAGTTGCATCTCTGTTTCTTACTAGTAGTATTTCTACATATCGTGTTAGATAGTTTAAGAAGACTAACATTTGCTTATTTTCTCCAATAGTACTGGGAAATGAACCTAAAAAGTCATTAGTTACTACCTGGAATTGATTTAATTCTGAGGGATACTTTACAAGTGGAGCTTTCAGATTAAGTTACCCTTATGTTGATTACAAACTATACAATTTAAATTCTTGGCGTTATCACTACAATTTAGCTTAAAATAATTTCTGGTTATGATTCTGGTTGTCATTTTAATTCCTGGATGTCATGCTAACTTATATGAGTGTGTTAGATCTAAAACTTCACTGATTAGTGTTTTTGGGATGTATAATCGAGAACCATTTTTTCTGTCGCCCTTTTTTATACAACAATCCATTTATTAATTGAAAATCAGGTTTTAAGGATTCATCTATTAATAGCTGTCCTACTATTTGTCTGATTTCCGCTTCTCTTTCTTGCTGTATTTTTACTTTTTCAAAATCTAAATCTACAACTTGACAACTAAAACAAAAGGTATTAGTAGTAGTGTAGTTTTCTGTTTCTTCTTGAGATCTGGATAATGCATCTGACAAAGTGTTAAATTTTCCTGGAATATATCTGAATTCTTGGGCAAATTCTAATACACTAATGAACCATCTATTGTATTTTATGTTATTAGTGAAGGCTCTCTTTTTAAACAAGTCACAAATGGGGGTTGTGACCAGTAGGCACATTAACTTTATGACCCAAAAATATAAGTCTAATCTTTAAATCCCAATATAAAGCTAAACATTATCTTTCTGTGGTATTTTGGTGTCTTTCTGCTGGGTTTAAAACTCTACTAGCATAATATACTGCCCTCATCTTGCTTTTGGCCTTTTGTAACAATACAGCTCCTAGCCCTGAACTCGAGGTCAAGGCATCACAAGCCAATTAAAAATCTTTTGAAAAATCTCGATCGACCAAAACAGGTTTCCTGGTCATATTGCTTTTTTTTAATCTTTAAAAGACTGTTTTCTTGGTCATTCTACTATTCATATTCAACATCCTTTTTTGGTTAGTTATGTCAAAGGTTTGGCTATAGTAACAAAACCTTTTATAAAAGGTCTATAATAACCAACCATACCTAGGAACCTTCTTAATGCTTTCAAATTAGTGGGAGCTGGATAATCAGTTATTGCCTTTATTTTACCTGCCTGCATGCGGAGCCCGTCTTCACTAATCACCTTACCCAAGTATTTAAGGATTTCATCAGGAATTGACATTTCTTTAACTTGTTTTTAGTCCTACAATTCTTAATCTCTCTAGGACTATTTCTAACATTCTGATATGGCTTTCTATGTCTTTGCTAAAAATTATAACATCGTCCAAGTATACTGCAACATTTTCTATATCTCCTGACAAATGTTAATGGAGGTGAAGCGAGTCCAAATGAAATCACTTCTAACTGTAAATGTTCTTTATGTGTGCTAAAGGCTGTGAATTGTTTGGGTTCTTCATCTAGAGGTACTTCTAATATCCACCAAGCAAATATAAGGATAAAAATATTTTATGCTGCTCCTAAATGAGCTAACATATCTTGAATTACCGGCATTGGCATTCGATCTGGAATTATGTTGGAATTTAACTTTCTGTAGTCAGATATAAGTCTCCTACTACCATCTTTCTTTGGAACAAGTAATAATGGTGAATTATATGGAGATTTAGAAGGAATTACTACCTATGTCTTCTCATTTCCCCCATCATATTATCAACTATGGGTCTCTAGTTTATTGGTAATCGGTAATTAGGAATAAAAAATGGTTTGGCTCCATCATCTAACAACATTTGTTCTTCCTAGTTTATCCTTTTCTAAAGCTATCACATTCCTATATTTCTCCAATACCTGAATTAACCTGTTTCTATTTTGTGGAAAATCTGTTTTATTTACTTCCTGAATTATCTTAGAGTTTCGGCCATTTATAGAGAAAAATACTTTTTCTTGTGCTGTTAGTAAAAGATTGTTAATAGGAATCCCTATGCAAAAGACAATGCCTGCCTATAGTATTAGTTTGTTATCTGAATAGTTTTGGACATAGACTTCACAGTCATCGTCATTCATGTGAACTAGTAAATTATCCATTCTGACAAATCTTGTAATTCTTCATCCTATATTAGAATATCATCTTTTACATCCTCTTTTGATAGCAAATAAATAGAAAAAATAGCAAAGTTCTACATCTCCCGTGGTTTCTTCTGTTATACTATTTATATCTGGTTTATTTATTCTATCTGAGAGCAATACTTCATTTAGTATTTTCCCTTCAGTTTCACAACTCACTACATTGCTATAGTTATAGGTATATGCGACTTAGTTTTCCGTAGATTCAGTGTTTTGGTTATCAAAATATTTTATATATGGGTAATTGTTTATATCTGAGTATATCTCATCTATATGTACACATTTCAATAATTCTGTATTCTCTATTTGTGGGAATTCCTCTCTTTTATCTGTTTCCACATTATCTTGTTTATTCTGGTTACTTATCTGCTCTCCCCGTACGTTTGTCTTGCTTGTCAGCACTGCCTCAGACAAATTGATAAGATTTGAGTGAGGTTTTTCTTAGGCAAGTAGAAAACATATGCTTTTTTGATAATCCTGTTTCAGACTAATCTTTCCTTCACTTCTACTTACTATTATACCACATCTCATTAAATTAAATGAGAACAATACTTGTGCGGAAAAAATATGTCTTCTAACACTAGAAAACTTTCAATAAATTTGTGTGACAAAATATATATTTCTAGTTTCATAATTCCCAGACCTTTAATTTCTTTCCCAGCAGTTCCTTTTATTATTCTACAATGCCTAAATGTCTGGTTAAAGTTATTTTATCAATTATATTCATAGTACTACCTGAATCAATGAGTACAGTACTTTTCTTTCTATTTATTGGAATCTTTCCAATGGGCAGATCCTTTCTTCTTATTTCTTCCTCTGTCACGGAAAACACTACTTCTTTGCTATTTAAACAATAAAATGCGGGTGAACCATTATTGTGACTGTGTTTACTCTTTCTCTTTCATCATCCTGAAGGGATTTATTTTCTTTTCTTTGTAAAGGGGTTAATTGTCACTGACTCGAAGACTTATTTGTATTTTAGTTAAATTCCCGACCTTTTTGCAAACTGCACAGATTCTAGGCTTTCGTTGTTGGAATTATTGGTGTATCCGAAGTTTTCACTTATTGTTTTTGGAGTAGTTCCTTGAGCTTGAATATTCATTGGCTTTGAATTATTTGTGTTTATATATCGACCATTATCATATCTTATAGGTGTACCATTCCTTGAAAGATTCTGTCTTCCTTTCTGGGTTGTATTCCATTTTTTCTCATTATTTTGTGCATATTTCCCTTGAAGGAAAGTTTGCTTATTCCCTAATTGTCTGGCATTCTCGTTACGCTGCTTACTTCTTTTATATGAAGCATTTATATTTCTGCCCTCTCCTTCATTTTGATCTTCTGTTATCCCTACAAATTCCTTAAAAAAGTCTAACTCTTTCTTTTGGATTTCTTGTCTCACTGATATTAATGCTGTAAAGCTATCCTTCTTTGGATCAATTTTAATTTTCATGAAAGCCTTCTTTTCTTTGTCACCAAGTGCATTATACATTGTTCCAAATGACAAATAACTCAACACATGCCTTAAGCTAACTAAGTCAGTTTAGTCATCCCTGAAAACATTCTTATTTCCTATGGTGATACTAGTTTTCTTCAAATCTTCAATTACCCTACGTATCGATTCTTCAATGCTGAAAGTGGTATTTTATTTAGAACAGGAATTATTAGTAAAAAACTGGTATTTTCCGTATACTGGTATTATCAGAATACTAGTGTGGAAAGGCATTCCTCAGGTCTAGGCCAAGCAGGAGTCGAGGTCAATGTGAGGCCGGGGTCGTCTCTGGTATTCAGCTGGTATTAATGCTGGTGTAGCTCTGGCTTATCACAATGTTTCAACCTTCTCGAAGGTCATCTTCATGGCTGGTCAGCAGTAGAAGTGAAGAGATGGGTGCATGGATCTCCCATTGATGGTAGCAGGGATTTAGCCGTGCAAGCACTCGAGTAGTGTTTCAGGGATTAATGTCTGGAGTCCTGCCTGCGGCAGGAGTCCTATCATCCCGCTGGTGCTCCTGAATATTTGGCATTGTTGGGTAGTCGTTCGCTGCTGATCTTCGGGAGACGGTAGGGAGGAGAAACGTTTCTTGGGTAATGTTCAAGTTAGGTTTCTCCTTTCCTATATTGAGGGCTTTTAGGATTCGCAGACACCATCTCTTCACTTCTACTGCTGACCAGCCATGAAGATGACCTACGAGAAGGTTGAAACGTCACGATAAGCCAGAGCTACACCAGCATTAATACCAGCTGAATACCAGAGACAACCCCGGCCTGACATTAACCTCACTTATGGAATGATACCAACACTGACAACGACTCCTGCTTGACCTGGACCTGAGGAAGCCTTTCCATGCACCAGTATTCTGATAATACCAGTATGCTGATAATACTAGTTTTTTACTAATAAATCCTGTACTAAATAAAATACCACTTTTAGCATTATTCCCAATATGAATATTGGCCAATTATTAAGAAGTATCGCTGGACCAGAAAAGCGAGTAATAAAAAAAATAGGAAAGATAATATATAAGATTAATTCACTGAATTCTGCCATTTTATTCAACAGAATTTGTTTAAAAGAGGGTCTTCTTCCAAAATATACATTCTTCAGGCTACATGACCCTCCCGCCCAGTGAGAACCAGGCACAACTTATACTCTGAGTGGGAAGACCTCTGCCATTGCACAACCCCTGTAGCAGATCCCCCCTCTTGCCTCGGGAGAAAATTGCATGGCAGACAACCTCCAATGACGTGGTCAATGCAATGACATCACCGATTGCCTTCATCGCTTGGGAGAGAAAGATGCTGAAAAGAAGAACAGGACAGCAACTAGGAAGCTCGTCGCCTTCAACGGGGGCAAGATACGCCTCCCACAAGGGCGTGAAGAGTACATTAACCTCACCGATGGATAAACAACTAGAAATCGAATATCCCCTCGATGTCATCCAAAAGCAAGAAGACCTTGGGAACCTATGAATGACTGAAGCCCTTCAACCTCACAGACCGTGGAGACTACATCACCTGTGACCTGAGGGAAGCAGCCAAGCAGTTAAGGAAGCGAGAGGGGGCGTCACTGTACTTAGGCGGAGAAGACTGCCGCCTTTGTACTTATCCAGACCAAAGAATATCATCGGAAAATAGATGAAATCCTGGCAGACACCAGAAAATTCTGCATGATCACCAAGAACCCTGTCGACGACATCAGATGTGAGGCAAATCGAATCATAGAGACGGTCAACGCAACTTCTAACTCCCTTCATCTACCACCTATCACGGACGACTATAACCTGGGTTGCATCTACGGAAACGTCAAGACCCATCAGCAAGGGAACCCCCTTCGCCCAATTATTAGCCAGATCCCTGCCCCAACGTACCTGTTGGCCAAGAAGCTCAACACTATTCTGGCCCTGTACTTCCCGGATACCTACAGCTTGAAGTTATCGGCCGAGTTCCTGGAAGCCCTATGAGTAACGCCCGCCGGAGGATGTATCACTTCAATGGATGTGTAGTCTTTAATACCAACGTCCCTGTCGATGAGACCATTCAAATAATCCCTTAAACATCCCTGAACATGCCCTTTGTGCCCTGCTGGAAATCTGCACTAAGAAGGCCCCCTTCTCCGACCACCATAGCCGCATGTACACCCAGATCGACAGGGTGGCAATGGGTTCTCCCCTTGCAGTCCTCTTCACCAATTTTTACATGGGCACCATTGAAGAGAGGGTCTTCCAGAATTCCAGCAAACCAAGGATGTATGTGCCCTACATCGATGACACCTTCATCAGCGCCGACTCCCAGAAAGAGATAGAGCAGCTGCGACATACATTCCATGATCACAGCTGCCAAGACCGCCGCCTCCCCTTCCTCGACGTCCTTGTCGAGCAGCAAACACCCGAATGTGTACACGAAGCCGATGAACCTGGGTATGTGTATGAATGGAGAGAGTGAGTGCCCTGAGAGGTATAAGCACTCCACCATCAGCGCCTTTGTCATGAGGGCCATCTAGCACAGATCATTCTGGAGCGACACACACAATGAACTAGAACACATGGCCCAGGTCATCGCCGACAATGTACACACTAATCGCACCGTCAATGCTGTGGTAGGGAAGAAGGTCGAAGATTGGTAACTCCAGGAACCCCACCCGACATCCCAGAGCCCATCAAGCTTTTTTACAAAGGGCACTTCCACCGGAGGTATGAGGAGGACGAGCAAGCCCTTAAGAACATTATCGAGAGGAACGTCACCCTCACCAATCAGGACAAAAACGTTAATTTGTAAATACATTATAAAACAAAGAACACAAGCAGCTTGGTGATGAGGAAAAACCCAGCGGCCCCCCTACAGGATCCCTAGAAGATGAACGTGGTCTACCTAATGCTACATGTGTAAGTGTTTACATAATAAAAATATGGAATGTTAGTCCATATATATAAAAGACTAAAACTAAAGAGGTCAACCAGATTGCTTGCAGGAATGTGATCAGACTAGAGGCGCTAAAGATGATGTATACAATAAAAGTAGGCTAAGATAACATGCCATCACCTGTAGTCATTCATTTGTTTATAAACTCGAGTCCAAGCTCCCTGCTTGAGACAACTACCGCGACCTATAATTCAAACGGCCTACGTGATCTGTAGCGTGTCTCATTTTGATTGTGTGTTCGTATGTAACTATGTCATCTGATTGTATGTTCGTATGTTCGAACTACTATCTGCTTCCTTCATAACTTGTAACCGAGATGGTAGTAGAGCAGAATAGAGTTAGCTATCGTCATTAGAAGACCTGTACCTCTTTACCTAAGCTTTATCATGTAGAAGAGAACAGAATAGAATTAGCCATCATCATTGGCAGAAGCGATCAAGCTATCGTCATTAGAAGACTTGTACAATCATACCTGATCTTCGACATGTAAATTCAGAGAATATAAGTATTTTTGTACTTCGTGGTTTCTACTAGATCCTCACCCAATCACCGAATCATCATGAGTTTAACACATCGTCGTCATAAACAAGAAGATAATCCCGACTTCGTAAGTGATCTACAAACCCCAAGACACTCCATTGAATATAGAAGTGCAATACCAACCGACTTAGCGTAAGATTATCGCAAGTCTAACATTACCTCATAGGGCGCCTTATTATACAAGGCAACAACCATGCGATTTTCCAAGGGAATCTCCTACCACGCTCAAGAAGGAGCCATTTATAATCACGCCAGAACTGCCCATAATGCACGAATAAAAAGGAGCGATATTGTACCTAATATCGAAATAATTGACCAAACTACTGATCCTCAAAATTTGTAAATCCTGGGAGAGAGAAGAAAATCATACACTCTTACAGAGAGAGAATAACTAAAATAACTTTCCAATCACGACTCACTTATTTCTTTTGTGGTTTGGTTTTAACTGTTGTTTGTTTCCACTGTTTCTCTCGAACTGTTTCACTTTTCTTTTCGTGACCAAGACTGTAGTCCTCTGAAGGCACGCAGGGTACGACTTCTGGTTTTAAATCTTGACTAAAAACTGTTATTTTGTGTTTCGTCGACCATCACATTTTTCGTAGGGTTCACCAGTAATGTTGATTTTTAACTAGAAAATTTTGTCATACATATGAAATGCACTCATCCGTTTTTAACAGATTGTGTATGAAATCTGTTTGAGTGTTTCGGTAGCAACCAACAAACCGCGTTGTTGCTGCTCCTATGATTTGATATTCGTCATTTCACGTATGTTGTTATGCTTGCGTCATTCACTCGATGTTTCATCTTGGGGGAATAATGCTTCAGGTTGTGGGTTTCCTAAGCGGTAATGTTTATAGATTATTATTTCACTTCCTTCTGTTTCGGCCGTTGACGTTTGTAGCAGGAATGTTTTCGTCGATGTTATGATTCACTTCACCGTTTGTTATGAAATTCTCGAGTTCTGCTTGTCGATTCGTATCGTCCATGTAGCTGGCACCAAAGTAAGGATCGTTATTTTTTGTATTGTTTTTATAGTAACGTTTATTGCTTCCTCTTATTTGAAGTAGTTTTATATTTATTTTCTTATTGCTTAATCGTTTCTCGTAGTTTTCTTACTTTATTAATACACTAGTAAAGAAATACATAAAAATTACAAGTTAAGTACATGCCTACGAATCGAAGTGTGAGCCTTTCTTCGTCTTACCCACAAATGTGGAGGCGCTCGACCTCAACGCTAAGGCTCTCGACTCTGTTCTCCCTACTTCTCTGCCTCTCTTCTTCTGCTTCTCTGCTTGCCTTCTTCGAAGGAAAAGTCCAACCCACAGTAGGAGGATAATTTGCTTTTGTTCCGCCTTGCAGTTGGTTGAAGATTATCTAACGACGTCCCTTGGGTGTGATTAATTGACTTAATCCCTCATTTGTGGGTGGGACTACTGACGTCACCGGAAGTCTTCAGGTTCCGGCAAAAGTTGAAAGGTCGGTCAAAGGGAAGACGGCTTGGCAGTATTTAATAGTTGCGTTTAGATTATTCCAGCACCCGTGTTTTGATTAATACTCACGACACTTCCTGATCGTTACTCTCTCTCTCTCTCTCTCTCTCTCTCTCTCTCTCTCTCTCTCTCTCTCTCTCTCTCTCTCTCTCTCTCGTTTTTCTCTATTATTCATTCTCTCCCTCTTTCTCTCAATCATTTATCTATTAAAGGGTCTCTCTCATTTATTCTTCTCTCTTTTATATTTACGCTATTAGTAACCAATATTCTCTTAGCTATCATTACAAGTAGCTGACCATTTTTTATTGACTATTTCAGAACGTATTTGTATCTTTATTTATGATATATATTTTGGTAATAGTCATTCTGAATTTTGGAAGTGAATTTCGGAAAAATCAGCTAGTGTTTTGCATTTCATGAACAATACCTATAGAAATTGTTAAATAAGAAAAATAATTTTATTAACTGTTAGATCAGCGAATAAAATCAGCTGTTTCATGCACAGACAGGAAAAACCATCTTTTAATACGGGCATGTGAAGCTTCTGCAAGAACGCAGTAATAAGAAATGAATAGCATTAAAAACCAGCCCTCAAGGTGTGAATCTCTTTTAACCAGATTATACACTAACAGGCGTTCAATGTATTAAAAAGGGTAAAAGTAAGAATAGGTTTTCTTTTCTCTTTTTAATTGACAAATTTTGCTCTCCTCCCTCTCCCTACATTTTTACTATTCCACCATTTCTTTTCCTAGTGCGATTAAAATTCTCCCGTAAAGGTTAGGACTTATTCTCCAAAATGTTCATGTATGAGTTACCTTACGGTTGGGTTCATAGGTAGCATTCTTGTCTGAAGCGAGATATTCATTAACTCATGCATCAAGAGAACTTCGGTATATCAGTCAGCTCATTTCATTAATCTTTATGATAATATAGTTTTATAGTTAGCATTTTTTAGATTTCTTCAAGTGTAGCACATTATAGTACGATGAAGACTATTCTCTAAATTTCTAGAGAAATTTGTGAAACGAAGAACACAGGAATCTGTTCCACAGTAAACGAAGGAAATGAAGTAGAACGGGAACAACATAAATGCAATAATAGGATACAATGTTTTGAAAAGTATACAATAATTTAGTAACTGACAAGTGTTCAAAACATAAAAATACGAGTATGGATACTGAATTAATGATGAAATAACTAAAATATGGTTTGAAGAATAAATGTGAAGGAATAGATATTTCAGAAAAAATAGAATTTGAATACAAAAATTGCGTTCAAAAGATAAAATAATTGCAAGGTAAAAATCCGACGAAGTTTCTTCTGCGCAATCGAGTTTTCAGTAAAATGTATTATGGGGAAATTGATGAACTGGTTGCATCTCACAACATTCTCAAGGGTTGCTTGTGTGTGTGTGTGTGTGTGTGCGAGAGAGAGAGAGAGAAAGAGAAAGAGAGAGAGAGAGAGAGAGAGAGAGATATCGGCTGGTTGTTTCGTCTGCCGTCTCGTTGGGTTGTTTCTGTTCATCAGAAGCAATAGGAAGGGTCTTGGAGGTTTTGTGTATTTGTTATATTGTATTTTTATTTTTATCATTATTGTGAAGATAGTACGGGGAAGGTTTGTGCCTTTTTTTTTTTTTTTTTTTTCTGAGAGGGTGTGAATGATGAATGGGTGATTGACGAGTTAACTGATTGTTTGGCGGGTGTTTTGTCTCGTTGAGTGGCTCGGTCGCCAAGCATTCGGAGTGAGACGTGGTCAGTCAGTAGAGTAGTCTGCGTGCACTTGACATAAGTTTTGGGTATTTTAGTAATCGAGTTCTGTCGTGCTTGGGTCCATCTGTAGTTGTCAAGTTGGCGAGTGATTTGTCGCATCTGATGTTTTGAATTAGCGTGTAGTGCTATTGGCGGTGGAGCTTATTTTTCGACGGCCATACCACGTTGAAAGCACAGCTTCTCGCCGTAATTGTGTCAAGTTTCCTGGTGAGTAAATGTGTTTGAAATTTTGTTTTTTGCTTTGCTGAACCAAGTGTCCATTAGTAATTAAAGTAACGTAAAGGAGAATGTGTGGGTGGGGGAAATTTGCTCGCTGCCAGGATTGATTAACGTAAATGTGGGGAGGTCTTGCTTGCTTGCTTTGCTGTGATCCCGCCACAGTATAATGCTGTATGAAACTCAGAGCCACGGCCCAGTGGTGGTCTATATTTTTGGCACCTGTAGCGGTGCTAGACGCATTTTCATATCTAACATTAACCTTAAATGAAATAAAAGCTACTGAGCGCTGCAATTTGGTATGTTTGATGATTGAAAGGTGGATGATCAACATACCAATTTGCAGCCCTCTAGCCTCAGTAGTTTTTATGATCTGAGGGCGGAGAGCTAAATTGCGGACGGACAGAGCTGTCACAATACTTTTCTTTTACACAAAAGTAAAAATAAGAGACAAAAAACTTGAAAATTGAGTATTCAATACAATATAATGAATAGGTACATGTGCTGATTATCTCATAGAATTACAGAAAATAAGATTTCGATTTTAAGAAATATGGAAGAAGGAACTTCTAGACAGCAAAAATGAAGGTATATTTAATTTTGTTTATACAAAAGAGATAAATTCGGGAACTTCCATCATGACGAGTTGACATATATGAAAGGAAACCTTCAGAAGCAAATCTCCATTTTATTACAGAATAGATAACGAGACTGGGATGTAAGGATGAAGAAAGGACAATTGAAATAACAAGACTATAAGCTATAATAAGGAAAATAGAGAAAAAATCAAGAAAATAAAACGAATGTTGTATTCTCTTGATAAGATAAAGAGAATGGAAAATATTCAAGAAAAGATGAATGAATAAATAGATGCACATACGAATGCTCTTTT
>NC_087207.1:81182934-81202934 GCF_015104395.2 Macrobrachium nipponense
ACTTCTTACAATACCTTATCCTGGACCTTATAGCTCTCAAATCTTTAATTTGCTTACCCCCACATCTCCTGCTCCTCCTCACTGCACTTACCTTTGTTTTCACAAACCTCTCATAAGTCATCACATATTGACTGGGAAACATGCCGGTGCTTTATGTTCAGACACATTAACCTAATGGATCTCTCTGCTAACACATTAGCACTAGGCATGTAGGGACATGTCAGGACATGATTTATCCCTTATTCTTTCAACATTTGTTCAAAGTCATCCAACAAACTCAGGTCCATTGTCATTCAACATTTGCATCAACTTTCTTACGCAAACAGGCAACAAACTTGTATTGACCATTCTCGCTACATTTGCACTGGTACCTCTTCATAGGTACAACACGGACAAATTTGCTTTTATAATACACCATTACAACTGCTCCCACTTTTCCTCTTGCAGTTAGTGGGAGATAAACACAATCAATTGCCACTAACTCAAATGGCTCTTTCACACTCAACCTCAGCATTGGCTGACACCCATCTACTCTCCGATACTTTCTTTTCTGACACTCCCCACTCATAGTCGCCACATCGTCACAAATTCTCCTCAAATACAGAAAAAATCATTACCTCTTTCATACACTCAACCAACTTAAAACTTCCCATATTGTCCTATACTTATTTTGTGTACTAACTTCCACATTCCTATGGCACCACTAACTGAAAAATACCTGCACATACATCAAATCAACCAACCATTCACTCAAAACATACACTATCCCTTCACACAAAGCAAGCTTACTTTTCACACAATTTCTCGACTGACTGACAGACAAACACACTTGCTGCATTTTTTCAATATCCTCTAAAGTCAGCACGTCACTATCACCCTTACTGACTTCTACCACACCCTCATCTTCACGCTGACCCATATCAGACATTCCTACAACTTAGCCATGCAGACAGTCTCGTTCTGTATTTTTTTAATAAGTAACTCCCCCTTCAACAACAACCCCTTTTCAACATCCACAGTCAGCTCATTATTCTAAATAAATCTATCCCAAATAGGAAACAACAAGGCATCTGTTTGTCTCCTAATACCACAAACCGACACTACTTCCAAATCTTCTACTTTAGATTTTAACTTTACTTCTTCCCCTCCAGCCATTCTTCCAGTTATTAATTTTATTGGGATATTAATAATTCTTATAACAATATTCCAACTCACTTTATCGACGTCTCTTACTACTTGTGCATTTACCAACAAAATATGTGCTCTTGTATCAACTAATCCACAAAGCTGACCCTCATATATACTAACTGCTACTATCATCTTGTCACTTCTTTCATGCTCACACTGATGGTTCTCTTTTTCACACATCAAACAAACTTCTTTCTCACCTTCCTTTTCATCATCCACCTCTAATGGTACAGAAGGCTCCGCTTCTTCATTGCTTCCTCATCACACCCTCTTTGATAACTCTTTTTCTCAACAACCCTTCCTTATGGTACATGATTGGTCGTTCAATACCAAAGTGTATACACAATACTGCCTGATACCTCTTTCTTACTGTAACCAACACCTCTTAGAATGGAACAAAACCTAGTTACATAATTGTTTTTAATTCCTTCTTATACTGGCATACATTCAACATTCCCAAACATCCTGGTCTCTTGCGAACTTCATCTATTGCTTCTCTTTGGAGATTATTTATAAAAGGAGGCAATCTCATTATCAATCTGTCACTTACCAAATCTTTCAACTTCTGCCACAAACGTTGAAAGTGGGATCATACATGCCAACTCCAAATCTTTCACTATCTCTTCTTTCAACCTTTCAAATACTTTCGCCATTCTATCATACCAACGTAATATGGTGCTCTTCTTACACCCAGCCCATTCAGTCAATGCTTAGATATACCTGAACAATCCCTGACAAGTTTCCTTCTAAACTCAACTAGCCCAAGAAACTCACACAACTCACGTGCCATCCTAGGTCTAGGGAACTCTCTCACTTTCCCTCCATATTTTCTGACTTTTGTAAGGCAGACACACTCACCGTGTGTCCCCAAAACTACACTTCTTTCACAAACTGCTCACACTTATCTATTTTCTTTTGCACCTACTTCCTCCAACTTCGGCAACACTGCATCCAACCCCATATGCTCTTCCACTGTCTTACTCACCACCAAAATATCATCCAGAAACATTATCACATTCTCTTGGGGAAACTCACTGAACACCATTCATGGCCCCCTGAAATGCAGCAGGTATATTTAGCTAATCCAAAGATAAAATTGGCCAGGAATCTTTATCCATAGGTATCTGGTAATACCCCTTTACCAGATCCATATTAGTTTATACTTTCATTTCATGCATGCTGTACACACACTTTGACACTATACGCAGGGGGGATCGATTTTACTGTCGCCTCATTCACTCTACCGATAATCCAAGAACATCCTTAACTTTCCATCTGTTTTTTTTTTTTATGGGTACTATAGGGCTATTCCACAAACTTTAGTTTACAATATCTCTTATAGTTTACAAAATACTCCCTGATATCCTTTCCCTTCCTGAAATCATATTTTTCTGATTTTTAGACTTCCCTAAGGAACATGGTGGTCCCTACTGTTGTCTCATCTATTTCTTCCCATTTTCCTCTCTACTACTTTCAAAGATATCACTTCTGTCTAAACTATCTATAGGTGGTTCATACACCTTCTGTTTCTTCTTGGGCTTCCCCTTATTTTCCTTCTGGCCTTCATTTTATCTTCTTTCCTACCTGTTTCACTATCATCGTCTTCTGAACTATCTTTTCCTTCTATTGGAGAACCACCTCCAACACCAAATGGTCCTCATGACTCTATAGACCAAAGGGCAACCTTCAAAAGCAAACTTCAGAAGCGGGGAAAGTTGGTTGGCTGACCTACTTATTCGCTTCTAAAAAGACAAGAACAGAAAAAATCTTTTACTGCGCAACACTCACTACAGTTATCAGAATAAAAATCCCTTAAACAAACAAACAAAAAAGTAAGCATAAGAACATAATTCTAAAAACACGTGGCTGCCATGCAACAAGCCTTTGTCAATATATTTACTGAATACTGTGTGTTTGCATATTTTGCATGGTCCTATGTCTTATTGCCTTTGCCTTCCTTCACTTGACATTTTTTTCATTTCTTAGCTTGCTCTGTGACCTCAACTGGTGGTTCTACAGCCTTCCTTGTCACCATCATCACTGTCATAGGATTCAGGCATCGTTACTGATAATTATAAAGAGTTCAAAAACATCTACATAGGTCATCACTGGGAACCTGTTTTCATGCTCTACAAGCAAGCCATTTGATCCAGGACATCAACTCCATACTTAGTAACACTGCACAAGCTTGCATTCTCTTGCAACGTTTTGTCCCCCTTCTCGATGATATGATAATAACAGAATTATCCAATGACCTTAGGATGGGCACATCCATTAAGGGTTTCATTTACAAGATTGTAAGGTTACTAACACTAGAATTTCTTTTCTGGTCTTGTTTGCAGTTCCTTTCAATGTATTTTTTTCTACTTTCAAGAGACTTAGTAAGTTTCAGGGATATGAAGTGTTATATGTTGTTATGTTTCTCCCTTCTTTCCAAATTATAGCTCAAATAGCACACCACCTGCTCAGAATAGCAAGCTGTACTTCATCATTGCCAAGATAAGGGAAACCATAGAGGAGATAACTGAAACTGTATCTGCAGCCAAGCAAAATCTTACCCCAGATTTCTAAGGTTTTTTAGTTATACTGTTTAAGAAACACCTTACTTTTATTGGAAACAACTGCTTGTCAGCAGTAATTTCCATTGTATCTATGGCAAGCAATGCAATTTTCATAAACTTTATTCGAAATATAGAAAGCTTATCTTTTTTCAGCTGTAGCAGTATTGTAAATTTCTTATAGAAGAAAATGCCACTTTCAACAATGCTTGCATTTATACTTACCATGAGATGAAGGTGAATAGAGCACATTCACACTTGAAGGTGGAGGCTCATTACATGACCTGTATGGTTGTTTGAAATATGGTCACTAGCCTTGTTGAATATATCTTTGTTATTCAGCTTTAAAGAAGTTTCTTTTTGAAAAACTTTATTACAGCTTTCATTGTGACTGTAGTCCTTATTCTGTCATCCACTGACGTGGTGTAAGATAAAGGCCTCAAAATCTCAGTAATTTTTTCATGTCTGAGTGTGCAATATAACATGTTGACAGTTGCTACTCAACTGATGTACCAGCTCAGATGTGGCAATACTGCTTCTAAAGACCTGCTTAGATGTGCTAGAGCCTGCCATATGTCATATGAGAACGGTATTATAATGTGATATACCATTTCAGTTTAAATTAAATACTAAGAACAACGTCAGTTATTTACTCCAAAATGCTGTTCTACTTTGCTGCCTTCAAGCTCACAGAACTAGAACCATAATATGTCAGAACGGAGGGCATTAGATACAATAAACATGTGAGAACATTTTGTAAGCAAAGAATATTATTATCTATCTATCTATCTATCTATCTATCTATCTATCTATCTATATATATATCTATATATATATATATATATATATATATATATATATATATATATATATATATATATATATATATATATCCATTCTTCATTACTGTAACAGTTCATATATATATTTACTAAATCAAACGGCAGTTACAGCCTGGAAAGTCAGTATAAATAAACTTATCTTTTCTTTTTTATTTACAAAGCTTTAAGTCTTAAAACTTACAGTAAACACAAACAAAATATAAAGGTTTCCACTACTTATAGTACAGAACACTATTTCCTTCCTTTTTCTCTCCTTCCTTTTTCTCTGGCCTCACCTCTGGGCAGGTTCTGCATTGAAATCACACAGGGAATTTCCATCCTCCTCTGATCACCCTTTTTGCATACGAAGGAAGCAACAATTGCTCCACAGTAACTTCCTGGTAGGGATAATATTAAACTTGGTAGCTCATGTTCCACAATATAACTTTCATGATTTCACCTTTCTAATCCCTTTCTTTGGTAATTAGGCGTTAGATGCAGACATGATCTACAGCAAACTGGGTAAGGTCCTTGGCAATTTCATTACAATTTGCTGTATCCTCAACAGTATTTTTCCTTTTTACTGAGTCTTCGTCATCTTTGTTCTCCAACACTAGGGTTATAGATATGAGGTTTCCTCCGAAAAAAAAACTTGCTTCTTGCTTAGTTAGTTCCCTTCCGTCCAAGGCGCACCTCATAATTTTCATTAAGTCTCATAAAAGTTTTATCCATCGTTGCTTTTCAAGTTTTTTTTAATATAATGTACTTTTTCACAAACCCCTCTGAATGTTTGTTACGACTTGGGAAATTGGGTGAACATGGTCCCCATTCAATACCTTTTCTCTCTAAGGACTTCTTAAATTACACGCCTTTGAACTGTGGTCCGCCATGAGTATGCATTCTTTGTGGATTAACCATAATTGCTGCCATCCTTTGTGAACTATCGATATCCTCGTAGATGATCACAACAAACCAGAAAACGTCTGACTTGCAATAAAATAGGTCAGCTGATACAGGGCTACTAGATAACGACCAAGAATTGACAAATTTACAGTTCTTTGAATTCAAAATACTCAGTTATCTAAATCAGTGGTTCCCAACCTTTTCAACTTCACGGACAATTCAAGAGAGTACACAAAATTCTGCGGACCAGTACACATATCCAGGCATACATTGGCATTTTATTGCTCCAAATAATCATCAAAATCAACCAAAGGCATCAGAGATGCAATATCCTCAACATAATTTCTTTATTTTTTTTTAGCAATTCAAATTTCTGCGCGAGAATGCTATGTAATCATAATGTATATCATATATTTCACAGTATAGAAAAGTAAATTAATTAAAAAAAAATACAAATCAAATGTATGTCATAGTGGTAAAAAAAACTACAGTTGAAATGGGAGTCATGGTAACTGATTCATGTATTCTATATGTATTACAAAGAACTATCAATGCACCAAAATGTGATATTTCATATTTAACATATGACATGAGAAATAGATTGCGCAAAAGTATGTGACAGTTAATAGACACACTCTATATATTTCATTTTTTTTTATAATAGTTACTTACTTGAAATTAAAATAAAGTTAGTTTGAGAGATTATTATCTTTCTTAGATTATGAATAAAATTTTGAGTAATAAGTAAAACAATTAGCGGACCAGCAAATCATACACCACGGACCAGCACCGGTCCGCGGACCATGGGTTGGGAACCATTTATCAGATTACCTGCATGGACGTCAGTCCAGCATGACAGCTCATGTGACAGGCCCTCTGCCCACTGGAAGAGAAAGGAGGACAGGAGAAAGGGAGGTAGGAGGTCAGTCCCACACACACCACCTTGCACACGCACACCTTAGGCGAGATGCGACCTGTCCCTCAAGAGCTGAATGAACTACATGACTAGTTGAGCATCCACCATAGGATTCAGGGAAAAGGAGTCCAAGGACCTGTGCGCAACATCGCAAGGTAAGAGGAGATGAATGTGATCTGCATGATCACATTCCATCCCAGTACTTGACTGACAGGTTCTTCCTGAATGCAATGGACAGACCGACACCACTGGCCTCGAAAGAACTGGTCTGAAACATACTGATGTTCACCAGGGAGTCAACGGGTACTCTCGTCTAATGATAATAAAAACGGATTTGTTTAAGTTTCCCTTAACATTATGATATTGCTTTGATTATAACCATGAAATTTTAAATAGACGTATTTGATTGTTTTAACAGTACAACACCGTAGGAAAAATGATACATCGATATCATCGGATAAGCAAGGTCTATTTTGTTTTCTGCATACACAGTCGTTGAACGCAGAAAACAGTTTTATTTCATAATTATTTGTATACTAAGAATGCTATTTCTGGAAATACAAAGGCTGAAACCATGTTTAAGGAATAACAGACATTCATGAACCGCAGAACCGGTAAAAAAAACAAAAAAAAAAAAAAACTCTGCCAGCTTGATATATTTTACCCTTTCACTTTTGTAATTCAAAATACTGAAATTCAACGCGCTTTTGACCATAAAAGGTCTTCGGATTCCTACTGTATTACCTGTTCTGCTTTAGGCTAAAGCTGACGTTACGTCAGCGTGGACTCCTACTCATAAAACAGCCCCTAAATGCAGCTCATTGATATGAAAGCGAAAAATGGCCATGAAGAAAATGAGTTAAAACATTAGTGTGAAATTAAAAATGCAGTCATGAAAGAAAAGCTGAATAGGTAAGATTAAAAACAACCTTCAAACCCTCAGGCGCCCGTCAGCAGGAGAAAAATTTAAACAATAGAGAGTACAGTCATGTTGTAGATGGCTCGTAAAATAAGGAAGAAATATATATATATATATATATATATATATAATATATATATATATATATATATATTATATATTATATATATAATTAGATATATATATATATATATATATATATATATATATATATATATATATATATATATATATATATATATATATATATATATATATATATATATATATATATATATATATATATTGTGACGTTTATAGATCGTTTCGTCTACCCCGCAATTAATTAATTAATTTGATTTGGAAAATGGCAGCCATTTCCTCCAAATATCAGCTGATTTTTAGGAAACGCGGGAACCAAAACCCGCCAGCCAGAGATAGGGGGTTCCCCAGTTGGGGGAAAAGAGTCTTTTGTCAGCTTTAGGGACGTATCTCAAAAGGGAAGGATGTAGGCAGATTGGTACTTCTTAGACCTATATCTTAAGCTCTCTTTCCTGTGACCCCTCTGCTGGCTGTATGCTTTGTTTCCAGGATTTGCCTTGCTCGTGGGGGGTTAAGCTGAATCCCAACACCCAAGCAAACCACCTGAATTCTGCCTCAGTCGGCTGCAAGACGTGACCTCGGACGGATGTCCAACTATCTGCCTTCCTGTTAGGCCTATCTAGGGCGTGAGTGGTGCGCCAAGATACCCAGGGTCAAGACAAAGCGGCCACGTTTTTCTACAAAGGTCCACACTGAACACGACATCCAGGTACGTCTTGTGGAACAGCATATTGCCAGTCTCTCCCATCCTATTATCATTTGATCCTCATTCTCCCAATTCAATTTCCAGCCCCAAAAGGAATTCATCCTTTTGTTCCCTCTCACTGCCTCATGGCCGCATGCTTCCCCTTGTGTGATCGTCCCAGACCAATGAAGTCATTGCATACCTCAGTGAAACATTAAAAGTTCTTTCTCCCCAGTGTTAGAGAATTAATTAATCAAAACAAGAAGTCATTTTTTCCTTTTATCTTGTTTAAGCTGGGATTCTTTTCCAGATTCCCGGAGCCACGTGTCATGTCTCTCTGCCCGCAAGTGTGCATTACCCAAGTTTATGAAACCAGCTTGAATTAATCCACTTTAGCCAGCTATCCATTTGTGAGAGATATATAAGTTACCATTTCTCCAGGCCAGCAAGGGCCTTTTTTTGTAAATAAATAGCTGTAAAGTAACGAGCTGAGTTTTCTGGCGACCTTTCCCTCTAAAGAAATTATCACTAATTATCAGTTTTACGGTAAGTTCGATTAATTTCCTTCTGTCCTCCCTCAATTATTTCCGTTTACGTATATAGCCTCTCTCAAGGCCGCTAAATACGTAAAAGTGTCGACGCTTGCCACGAACCTGGCTCGTAAATCGCATTATCCGTTGTAAAACGTAAACTGTAAATTATTTTACAAAGCGTAAATCAAGCACACTTTCAGGGAAAGGCAGACACTGACTCACGGTAAGGTATACCATTCTTTTAATATGATTATTTATAACCTATGTTAGCTTAAGGTACGTTTAAGTATTTTTATTGTTGAAGTGGTTAAAAGAGCGTAGGTAGAAATCTTATTATTGTAATGGCCAGAGCGCCGAGCGAGTTCTGTTATTTTGTAAATCGCATTGTTGTTGTAGGAGCTCACACTAACACGTGTGCAGATAGATGCCAGAAAGGACCAGATCAAACTAGGAAGTGCTTTGCCAGGGTTTATTGCTGTATTAGAAAGCCTAGCTAGTTAGGAGTGTTTTACTAATAGTTACGGCAAAAGAAGTGTACAATTCTTTTGTCTGTGATAAGTTAGGGGAATTCATTCTAACTTAGTTTTCATCCAAGTGTGGTAACCGCTTACCTCTCAGCTTAATTCAGCTTCGCGCACACTCTCGCACCTGCGCATCTCCAACCAACCTTCGTTCTCACAAAGAGGCAGCCATGTTTGTTATCTCTTTAAGCAGTATCTAAACAATTTAAGCAAAGCAACGTAAGTCTTGAAGTTTTAACGTAAATAATATCAATCTCGGTACTAGTATCTATCGTTCTGCCAGAGAAATTAACGTAATTTGCCTTGAATAAGAAAGTAGAATTTGGTGTTGTAAATTGCCTTCGCATTTACAGAGAATCAGCTGTTTTGAATGACACGCTGTGCGCTAGCAGCGCTAACCTACAGCTCGCTCACGTGTTTCACGCAATCGCTCACTCGCTCGCTGAGCGAAAAAGTTTCATTTCACTTCGCACTAAATGTAACCTCTTCTTTTTACAATTGTTCGCTAAAACATTTTCATTTTAAAATCCTTACCGTCATTTCACTGTTCACAGGGACCTAGTAATCTTACATAAAGTTAACGTAAATCTTAAAAGTAGAGTAAATTACAAGAATGTTAACGTTAAAAAAATAAAACGCGTCTTTGTAAAATTCATATTGAAACGCAAATCATTTCATAAGCGCGAGCCGCTACTAGTAACGTAAAAATCATTCACCACGAGCGCGTTATCATTTTCATAAAACGTTATCCAAAGCAATTCTTTCATTTCACGTTAACGTAAGTAAATCATTTAACGCAAGTTGCGTCATATTAAACTAACATTAGTAGTTCAATTCAATATAAGGGAGTTCATTCATATATCATTTTTCACCCTCTCTGAGAGAGAGAGAGAGAGAGAGAGAGAGAGAGAGAGAGAGAGAGAGAGAGAACCAGAACCCATTATTCATGAAGCCAAGAGTACTACATCTTACCATTAATTATAGCATGCAGAATTAACATTATTTTAGTCTCTTGTGTCTTTCATTTACACAGCGTGATACGTACGCGCCTGTGTCCATTGCAGTTTGCAAGCATTTATTTATTTCATTTATCGAGTACTTCAGCGAGGGACTGAGCATTTCTAAAATTTCCATTACCTGTCGTTGCCCGAGTGGTCTTTTCATTTTCTTCATCACAAAAGACTTGCGTATACAGCAAGCACAACCCGCACGTGTGCCACGCAAATTCATTACTTCCAGACAGGGAAGTCGTTACCCAGTTTAGGACTGGCCACCACCAGTGCACGTCAGGTCTTAACCATTTTACAGTGCCACTAATTTTTGACACTGTCCATCGACTGGCTGCTGAAGTACTCCCAGCTTTTACTTTTTCTCCTCCACTATTACCCTCTGCCATGAGCAGTACCATTTCACTTCAGTATATTTAAGTATACTGCATGTAGTGTCCGGGACACACCAGCACGATACCAGTGCTCCAAGGAGCACCTCCTCATAAGTGCCATTGCACCTGTACAGGCCGTACAGGTAGCCATTAAACCTGCGTGTCCGTCCTTACGGAACGCCCCAGTAATTAGTGGGTCCGTGTACCAGGGTCAGTGATCCTTCGGACACTCAACAAGGGAACGCCTCGCAATTCCGTGCCGCAATACCAAGCCCCTAAGTGTTGTCAAACCTGCGTGTCCGTCCTTACGGAACGCCAATTCATTAATGTCCATGTACAAGGATCAGTGATCCTTCGGACCAATCAAGGGAACGCCTCCTCATAAGTGCCGCGCACCTGTACAGACGTACAGGTAGCCCTATACCTGCGTGTCCGTCCTACGGAACGCCCATTCATTAGAGTATCCACCATTTTGGATCACTCAACCAAGGAACGCCTCCGAAAGTGCCGCACCTGTATTGGACCTGCAGGTAGCCCATTCCAACGTCTCCCAAGTTGGGAACGCCCTTAAGTGTGACGTACGCCGCCCACTTCATTCGATTTTTTCACCTCATCAGAAGGTGCCATTCACAAAGTGCCACCGAGCACCCAGTCTTTTCAGACTTTTCGTTACCATTATCGCAGAACCCATTTCCAAGTGAGTGCCGCTTCCCACAGTAGGCACTCCCATTCCATTCAGTACCCTTCCTGGCCATTATTTCCATTTTCATCAGAGCTTCTACTGCAGTCTAAGGGAAATGTCTTCCCCTGCTTCCCGCGACTTCTTTGCCAGAGAGCTAGAGAAGCTCGGAGCCCTCATAACTCTGGGCAAGGAGGCTGGTTACACTGGACCAGCACTTGACCAGTGGATAAAGGCGCAGCAAGCTGCTGCGCGCCTGCAAGAAAAGGAAGAAAGAGAAGCAGAGGAGAAAGCCAGAGAAGCAGAGAGAAAGGAAAGAGAAGAAGAGAGAAAGCATGAGCTAGCTCTCATAGATGACGCAATCTCTCCACTAGTTTCCAAGCCCCAGACCATGAGCTGGACTCCCGTAAGAGGTGGTTGCTGAGGTTCTGCACCACTTGTTGTGTGCGTGGGCATGCTGTGGATTCCGACCAGTGCCCAAGTCGGTCTCTACCTTGGGAGGAGAGCTTCCAGGGTGAACTCTCCAAGGCTACCATGTAGCCCTGCCTGATGAACAGTCTCCTACGGCCTATCAGTGGGTACAAGTCATGGCCGACACCGAAGCCCAGGTCTCCCTTATTTCCAGAAAAGCATTGCCTAGGGGTGCCAAAATCCAAACAAACGAAGAAATTCAGTTTGAATGGATTGACGGTAACCTCTATTCTGTTCCTTCGTCCTTTTGAATGTATAAATGCCTTTTCTGGACCAGGAGACCAAGGAAACCACATTGTGCCGCCTGGCGTAGTTGACCAATTTCATGATGTTTATTTTCAGGTGATATTGGGCCGAGATCTACTTAAGCCGTATCTCCCCTGGACGCAGCTCCCACTACCAGATGCACCGGATCCCTGCAGCATGCCTCTAAATCAAACCTCAATTTTAGATTCAGAGGCTAGTGCCTCCGATGTCCTAGACATCCCTGTTATTTTGTGAACCTGGCCCTGACCCAGTGTCAGAGCCAGCCGTTTCTTCCGCATCATCTCAGCTTCTTACCATCTTACCACCTACCTCCTCCACTTTGGAAGAGGTAAGCCCCACCAGTTGACCCCGGACTTGCTTCCGAGGATGATTCAACGGAGGTTTCCTTAACCTCCCTACCTCAAATCACTGCCAGAGAGGACTCTTCACCTGTGCCAGAGCACACTGCCAGCCTTGGTGACTCCACAGATTCGCAACCTGTGGGGCCATCTCGGCCTTACTGTCCAGTGCCACGGAAGAGGTTCTGGAACACGTTTCTGCAAGACTGTGGCCGCAAGGGTCACATGTCTGCCAACTACGGAGGGTGCGCGAACCACAATATTCCTGCCATCGCAATGGCCGTCCCCAATCCTTCTTGACTAGGACCCCCAGCTAAGGGCCCTATAACGAGTTCGCAACCCTCCAAAAAAAACCAAGGGGGCCCCATTATCAGCCAAGCAACGTCAGAGCCTACGACGACTCTGGCGCTCAAATCTCCCTGATACGGGAAGATCGAATCCCCCGAGGGGCTAACGTCGATAGACGTCACTTAATAACCATTGAAGGTATCAACCATATCAAGCTGATCCTTCCGACCGTCCAATTGAGGGTCACCAGACCTCACCCCCCCCCCAATTCTCCAGAGTTTGTACCCTTGCAGTTGCAAGCTACATTCCAGGAGGTTTTACGACCTCCTCCTAGGGCAAGACATGAAGTCTCCCTCGCATTCCAAAAAGCCTAGGGGTCCTAACCCCTCAACAAATCACTCCAAAGCAAGGAGTCATCGAAATTCTACTTCCTCCAGGAAGTACGTCCACCAACAGTCTCCCCCGTTACCAAGGAGGGAGATTGACCATTCACAGTTCCGTTGCAAAACCTGCAACGTAATAGGGCACTCTACTAATTGGCCTAGGTGCCAAGCGAACTACCAGCAGCGGACACTGTCCATTTTCCACAAGGCCTAGCCTTCAACAAGAGACAGGAGCCTCTGTCTCCCATTACCAAGGGCACGCTGAGAGGTATTGCACCTCTGGTACCCGCCACAGGTCCAGTCGACCTCAACTCTCTGCCAGTGCCACTTGCAGGACTGAGCAGTGCCAAGCTCCGTCCGGCCTGGACATAGAGCCACCACAGAACTTGACTTCTGCGCCTGGCCCCGAGCTAGTGCCGGTGCCTAACCTAACCCAAGGATCCTCCTACAGATCCTCCAACAGGCATGGAGCTTACCGCAGCCCATGGCCCTCCAACCCAAAGTCCATGAGTCTTCTTCACCCTCACCACTGTCGCCCGAGGATGAACCTCCGGCAGACCTAACCTTCATACCTCCTCTGGAAAACCAGGAACTGCCCGACCAGGAGTCAGCCTGGAGTTTTCCCCTTACGACGGCTGTCGCAGCAGCCGGAGTGAGGGCCTCCCCTGCAGTAGGTTCCACCTCTACGACGGTTGCTGCAGATACTGAAGTAGAGTGTTCTCCTGAAATCCCTCATGGCTACCACTGCCTCTGCTCCTGCCGGTGTTTCTGGCTTTCCCCAGAGTCGGTGCCTCCGTCTACTCCTAGGACTGGTATAGCCAGGTCCTGGAGGAATAAGAAGAAGAAGAAGAAGGGACGTAACAAATAATTAACGCACTAACCAAAGAGCCACATGCTCTCCTTGACACCTGTGCCCGAGGTACAGTGTCACATTCATTTGCAGAATGATCCTGGCACCTACCCAGAGAAGGTAGCCAGCCTGATCTCTGCCAGTAGAACTAACCCTCTAACCCCTAGCCATTGTGATATTAACCCTTCCTTAAATGTAATTACCTCATTGCATTTCCATCCTGGTAATGCACTAACCACTCATCATCCTCACGCACCATTACCTCACCTCATATTTCAGTTGTATTCCACATAGGAAAATGAAAAAAGGTATATCTCAGAAAATGCCCAACAGTTTCGTCATCCAATGGACCTCTTCTTGGAGCGTTTATATTTTAACAATTCCGTTGCTGAACTGTAGTTGTGCGTACCACACTCTGGAATGATTGCGTCCTTTCTTTATTTAACTATAATGAATAGGTTAGGCTATTGATTTAAGTACCAGGGCATTAGGTTAGTAGCAAGTAGAATTTTCAAGGAACCTTATCTAGGGTAGAGTAGACTGTCGTCACAAGACAACCCGTAGTTATTACTTAGGCTAGACTACATTACTCCATTAAGTTAGTACACTTAGCATCTCCACCTATAAGTTAGGTAGGCCACTGTAGTTAGCTGTATCGCTGCTCAAAATAACTTCAAGTTAGAGTAGGAGAACTGGGTAGTCAAGACGATCAACTTATTTAAGCCAAGACCTTCACACCCGAAAGGGAGCGAATGCCTTCTTAACAGGGGGAGCTGTGACGTTTATAGATCGTTTCGCCTACCCCGCAATTGATTAATTAATTTGATTTGGAAAATTGCAGCCATTTCCTCCAAATATCAGCTGATTTTTAGGAGACGCGGGAACCAAAACCCGCCAGCCAGAGATAGGGGTTCCCCAGTTGTTGGGGGAAAAGTCTTTTGTCAGCTTTAGGGACTATCTCAAAAGGGAAGGATGTAGGCAGATTGGTACTTCTTAGACCTATATCTTAAGCTCTCTTTCCTGTGACCCACCCCTCTGCTGGCTGTATGCTTTGTTTCCAGGATTTGCCTTGCTCGTGGGGGGTTAAGCTGAATAAACACACCCAAGCAAACCACCTGAATTCTGCCTCAGTCGGCTGCAAGACGTGACCTCGGACGGATGTCCAACTATCTGCCTTCCTGTTAGGCCTATCTAGGGCGTGAGTGGTGCGCCAAGATACCCAGGGTCAAGACAAAGCGGCCACGTTTTTCTACAAAGGTCCACACTGAACACGACATCCAGGTACGTCTTGTGGAACAGCATATTGCCAGTCTCTCCCATCCTATTATCATTTGATCCTCATTCTCCCAATTCAATTTCCAGCCCCAAAAGGAATTCATCCTTCTGTTCCCTCTCACTGCCTCATGGCCGCATGCTTCCCCTTTGTGTGATCGTCCCAGACCAATGAAGTCACTGCATACCTCAGTGAAACTTAAAAGTTCAAATTGTTTTCTCCCAGTGTTAGAGAATTAATTAATCAAAACAAGAAGTCATTTTTTTCCTTTATCTTGTTTAACCTGGGATTCTTTTCCAGATTCCCGGAGCCACGTGTCATGTCTCTCTGCCCGCAAGTGTACATTACCCTAGTAGTTTTATGAAACCAGCTTGAATTAATCCACTTGTGAGAGATATATAAGTTACCTTTACTCCAGGCCAGCAAGGGACTTTTTTTGTAAATAAATAGCTGTTAAAGTAACGAGCTGAGTTTTCTGGCAACCTTTCCCTCTAAAGAAATTATCACTAATTATCAGTTTTACGGTAAGTTCGATTAATTTCCTTCTGTCCTCCCTCAATTATTTCCGTTTACGTACATAGCCTCTTTCAAGGCCGCTAAATACGATATATATATATATATATATATATATATATATATATATATATATATATATATATATATATATATATATATATATATATATATATATATATATATATATATATATATATATATAATATATATATATATATATATATATATATATATATATATATATATATATATATATATATATATATATATATATATATATATATATATATATATATATATATATATATATATATATATCAGGAGAGGAGGAAAAAGGGAAAAATGGAAAAATGTACACACTCGTTAAGCTATCGTCCATTTTATCTCTTTCTCGTGTTGCTCCATCCTCAGGCCCTTATACTCCTTGAAGCTTCGTATTGTAGTACATAAAGATTCATTACTATCAACAGCAATATTCTCAGCAATATTCTCTCCAGTTAGCAATATTCTTTATGTTCGATATTGTTATTATCATATCTTCACTTAGTAATCCAGTTATTTTGCTATAATTTTCTGTTATTGTTTGCATTATTTTTTATTTCCCCAGAATATGCTCTCCAGCTTGAAATTCGGCTATAAAAATTCATAATTGGATTTGTATATTAAGAATGTAGAAATACCGATTCTAGATTGTACCCGACTTGTTATCATAATATCCTACTATACAAGTAGATAAATTATGATTTTACAGATAAATAGGGGTTATTTAATCAGTAATCGGCAATTGATATATTTCAATATTTTTCCCAGAATTTCTGTTCTGAGTAGCTCCAATTAATTTTTATTATATAATAATTTTTTTTCATATATAATTTACAGTAATGATTCCATATTTACATCTCCGTTTGGCTAAAGGCAATATCGTCTACACTCTAATGGAGCAGTTTATATAAAAGCTCAAACGAAACTTACGACAAAGTCGGCGCCTATATTCTAAGCTTTATTTTGAATATTGATGTTTCCAGTATATGTATAAAATATATACGCTGCCTTTGATACAAGTTAGCCTTGAACTTTCGTATGATGATTTTCTGCTAGTGCCAGACACTTGTTTATTAGATTTTCTTGCCTTAGTTATTAAAGCCACTGAATATTTGTCAATATACTTCATAGGATACACACACACACACACACACACACACACACACACACACACACACACATATATATATATATATATATATATATATATATATATATATATATATATATATATATATATATATATATATATATATATATATAGTATATAATATATATATATATATATATATATATATATATATATATATATATATATATATATATATATATATATATATATATAAAATATATATATGTACATATAAATATATATATATATATATATATATATATATATATATATATATATATATATATATAGATATATAGATATATATATTATATATATATATATATATATATATATATATCCTTAGAAGACGTAGCTGCAGCTCTAGGTACATCTCATCAGGGGAACACATGAAGAAAGGCATCGTACTCAGGTACATTTATTTTCGCCTACGTTTCACGACTCATAGTCGCATCCACAAGGCTATAATTAAACATAAACACACGATCATTAAAACTACGCACTGCATAATTCATGAAAATTACGCAATATTTAAAAATTCAATGAAACAAATCTACCATCAGAATGTAGAACATTTAAAAATTTATGAACCTCTTAAAAACAAAAAACAAAAAAAAACATAATAACCGCTAAAATTAAGTTGCAGTACAGTTACATTTAAAATTATTTAAAAATTACAGAAGAAACATACAAAAATTATGATGTCTGTAAAATATAAAAATAAATAAATAACACTAAAACAGTAAGGCTACTCTGTACCTTATTTCCTCGCGAAAGAACGGGCAGTGACTGAGAATTTTTAGAAAATATAAAAAAGCACTCTAGGCGATGAACAACTGAACAGAGAAGGATTTCGTATTAAAGGACGGAACTATCTTTTTTTTATCATAATGGATTCCAAGGTTTTTAGGTCGTTTTCGTTTTGTGTTTGGCCTGTAATAGTAAAATCCTTATCATTAATATATGTTTTACATGATTTAGAGTGGTTCCTGATATTTGACTGTTCGGGGTTTGTTAATCTGCTGCTCGTTCTAAAACTTAAGCCCCTGTGAGAATCTATTCTCACTTTTAGTAACCTCTCCGTAAAACCCACATAAGTCCCGTGATCACATCTCGGGCACGTATATTTATATACAACATTAGATTTTGGAAGAGGACTAAGGCAGTCTTCGTTTAAACAGGGATCCGATAGTTAATGGATTTTTTTGGGACGATTTTAAGGTTCAGTGCCGGGAATTCCTTTTATATATATATATATATATATATATATATATATAATATATATATATATATATATATATATATATATATATATATATATATATATATATATATATATATATAGATATATATATATATATATATATATAAGTATATATATATATATATATATATATTATATATATATATATATATATATATATAGATATATATATATATATATATATATGTATATATATATATATATATATATATATATATATATATATATATATATATATATATAGATATATATATATATATATATATATATATATATATATATATATATATATATATATATTATATATATATATATATATATATATATGTATATATTTGTATTTAGATATATATATATATATAGATATATATATATATATATAAATATAGTATATATATATACATATATATATATATATATATATATATATATATATATATATATATATAGATATATATATATATATATATATATATATACTATATATGTATATTATATATATATATATATATATATATATATATATATATATATATATATATATATATATATATATATATTCTTATTTGGCACTTTAAAACCTTGTCGTTACTCCAGGATCTTCAATTTCCAACATCAGTGTTGTGAATGAATGTTTTATGTAATTTAATTTTGTTTACACTCATAAGGTAAATTGCAATTATATAAAATTTTACAAAATTCAGTATGTAAAGAAATAAGAAAAAAATGTGTATATATCATGTCAAAGGGACGACACGTCTTATGCACCACTTCCTGATTTCTTTGATGTCTCTACTCTCCTTAATTATTTCCTATATGAAGATTTTATATTTATTATTTATCTTCTTGTTCACCATTTCTTCGTTGCATCAGGACACTTTTTCTTTAGTTTCTCAAAATATCGATTGATAAGCTGTATTTCTTTTGTGTTTGTCAGAATATTCTTTACTTTTTATATTCCACAGACATTGCTACGACTTATAAATCTCGAAGAACCCTTCCAGAACTCTTTATCTATCGACGTGTTGAACGATATCGTCTTCTGTGCCGCGCCTTGGTAAATGAATCTCCTATTTCATCAAGCCCCGTCGAAGACACCACTCATGGTCAAACTATCAGTTCTGAACGACTTAATCTGAAAAACCTCTATTTGACTGTCGTGTCGTACCGTGAATTGCTCATTCAAACCTCAACTGACAGGTTTGTCGATCTGGCTTGACTTCCGGGCTTGATCAGATCTGACTTGAACAAACAACACCTCACTGACATTCAAACTTGCTTAAACCCCGCCCATTTCGATCTGGCATGACAAATTCCATCTTACGTGAGTGGCCTTCCTAACTGAGCGCTTATGACTTAACGCAATCCTTACAGGGGGATATATATATATATATATATATATATATATATATATATATATATATATATATATATATATATGTGTGTGTGTGTGTGTGTGTGTGTGTGTGTGTGTGTAATATATATATATATATATATATATATATATATATATATATATATATATATATATATATATATATATATAGAGAGAGAGAGAGAGAGAGAGAGAGAGAGAGAGAGAGAGAGAGAGAGAGAGAGAGAGAGAGAGAAAGTTGAAAGAGGTTCTAGCACTAGTAGACATATGTCGGCGTGAGGAGAAGGATTATCCTTTAGTCCCTTTCTAGTTACTTCATTATAGCCGCTACATTTCGAGACCTAGAAGTTCCATATGCAAACCCTAAATTAGAATTAAAAGTTAAATAACAAATTTGTATCCTTAACCTAACACTGACACACACACGTATATAAATAAATATATATATATATATATATATATATATATATATATATATATATATATATTATATATATATATATATATTGTGTGTGTTCGTTTTACTACATGCACGCATGTTTAGTGAACAGGAAGGGTTTCCTGACTTTTCGTTTTTGCTGTGGTTAGCATTCCTGACCCAGAGACAGCGGCCGGG
>NC_087207.1:81207934-81215434 GCF_015104395.2 Macrobrachium nipponense
GTTTTAGAGAAAGGCATGTCACCTGACCATTGATTTCAGATCATTCAAGTACTACATGCTTTAGGATATGATTTATATTGATGACAGACTGGTCAATGAATTATTAGTTGAATCTTTGTCACCTTTCTCTTGTTCATCTAATGGTGAAATAAACTGGAATATTTAATGAGTCCATATAATACGTGGACATGCAATTATATAAGACTTGACAACAAATCATTATATTCTGGTGACAGTATCGGGGATTATGGCATAAGCGTGGTCCGATCTACGATAATTTGTATAATCCTCTTATAGTGTAACACATATTAGAGAGATAGTGAAAAAAGAAACCAAAACAAAATTAATTGGTTTATTGGTTAACTGACTGATCAGACCCCAACGTATATATGATTCTGCTTTCTTGGTCATGATAAAAACTGTGAAAGCAATTCATAATATCAAGTATCACGAATACCTCAAGTAATGAGGATGTTATCATTATTTGATGCGTGATATTTGAAGAGCCTCAGCTGGATGAACGAGAGATTTCACTATAACTTTTCTTAATATTTCGAATAATATTTTTCTACATAAAAATGTTTCACGTTTGTAGAAATGAGCACATGATTCCCAAGCACGTTTGCTCACCATTATCGTGTAAAGAAATGCTTTCGTTTCATTCTTTAGTAACCCTTCTAGGTGTAGGCACTTGATTTCATTAATATTAATACTAGTAAATTTTGGGATCGCTTCGTCAGTACATGAGGACCTCATGTTTATATGGAGAAAAATTTTGCTGAAAATATCATGTTGGGTGATTCATTTCGCAGCTCTTGCCAAAGCAACGTTTTAGAATTAGAATTAAGTTAATGTATTTTTTAACGCAATTTATTGTTACTGCCCCGTAGCCCAGCCCTATGCAAGAATGCAATAAATTATTTTTCTTTTATTTAGTAGTTAGTAGTAGTAGTGATAATAATAATAATAATAATAATAATAATAAATAATAATAATAATAAAATAATTAATAATATAATAACAATAAAGCAGCCTTTATTTTCCCCCACCAACAGAAAGGCTGCAGAAGGAAGTGTAGGGGCACAAAAGACCAGCTCCTGATAGACAAAATGGTAATGAAGAACAGTAGGAGAAGGAAAACCAACCTAAGCATGGCATGGATAGACTATAAGAAAGCCTTCGACATGATACCACACACATGGCTAATAGAATGCCTGAAAATATATGGGGCAGAGGAAAATACCATCAGCTTCCTCAAAATACCAATGCGCAACTGGAATACAATACTTACAAGCTCTGGAATAAGACTAGCAGAGGTTAATATAGAGGTATCTTCCAGGGCGACTCACTCCCACTACTCTTCGTAGTAGCCATGATTCCCATGACAAAAGTACTACAGAAGATGGATGCCGGGTACCAACTCAAGAAAAGAGGCAACAAAATCACCATCTGATGTTCATGGACGACATCAGCTGTATGGTAAGAGCATAGAGGAAATAGATACCCTAATCCAGACGTAGATTGTATCTGGGGACATCAGGATGGAGTTTGGAATAGAAAAGCGCCTTAGTCAACATACAAAAGGCAAAGTACGGAACTGAAGGGATAAAGCTACCAGATGGGAGCAACATCAAAACACATAGATGAGACAGGATACAAATACCTGGGAATAATGGAAGGAGAGAGATACACCAAGAGATGAAGGACACGATCAGGAAAGAATATATGCAGAGACTCAAGGCGATACTCAAGTCAAAACTCAACGCTGGAAATATGATAAAAGCCATAAACACATGGGCAGTGCCTAGTAATCAGATACAGCGCAGGAATAGTGGAATGGACGAAGGCAGAACTCCGCAGCATAGATCAGAAAACCAGGAAACAAATGGACAATACACAAAGCACTACACCCAAGAGCAAATACGGACAGACTATACATAACACGAAAGGAAGGAGGGAGAGGACTACTAAGTATAGAGGACTGCGGTTCAACATCGCAAAACAGAGCAACTGGGGCAAATTCTGAAAAACCCAGTGAAGAACGAGTGGCTCAAGAGTGCATGGGGAAGAAGGACTAATAAAAGTAGACGAAGACCCAGAAATATACAGAGACAGGAGAAGACAGAAAGAACAGAGGACTGGCACAACAAACCAATGCACGGACAATACATGAGACAGACTAAAGAACTAGCCAGCGATGACAATTGGCAATGGCTACAAGAGGGGAGAGCTAAAGAAGGAGACTGAAGGAATGATAACAGCGGCACAAGATCAGGCCCTAAGAACCAGATATGTTCAAAGTACGATAGATGGAAATAACATCTCCCCATATGTAGGAAGTGCAATACGAAAAATGAAAACATAAACCACATAGCAAGTGAATGCCCGGCACTTGCACAGAACCAGTACAAAAAGAGGCATGATTCAGTGGCAAAAGCCCTCCACTGGAGCCTGTGCAAGAAACATCAGCTACCTTGCCAGTAATCAGGTGGTACGAGCACCCAACCTGAGGAGTGATAGAAAAAAACGATCAGGCAAAGATCCTCTGGGACTATGGTATCAGAACGGATAGGGTGATACGTGCAAACAGACCAGACGTGACGTTGATTGACAAAGTCAAGAAGAAAGTATCACTCATTGATGTCGCAATACATGGGACACCAGAGTTGAAGAGAAAGAGAGGGAAAAAATTGATAAGTATCAAGATCTGAAAATAGAAATAAGAAGGATATGGGATATGCCAGTGAAATTCGTACCCATAATCATAGGAGCACTAGGCACGATCACCCAAGATCCCTGAAAAGGAATCTAGAAAAACTAGAGGGCTGAAGTAGCTCCGGGCCTCATGCAGAAGAGTGTGATCCTAGAAACGGCAAACATAGTAAGAAAAGTGATGGACTCCTAAGGAGGCAGGATGCAACCCGGAACCCCAACCCCACTATAAATACCACCCAGTCGAATTGGAGGACTGTGATAGAGCAAAAAAAAAAAAAAAAAAAAAAACAAAAAAAAAAAAAAAAAAAAAAAAATAATAATAATAATAACTAATAATATAATGAATAATATAAGTAATAATAATAATAACAATAATAATAATAATAATATGCAGGAACAAAATAAAAATAGTAGCAGAACTCATGGGATAAGAACACCAACACCCACACAACCAACCCAACAAAAACAAACAAACAGCAAAACCGCCTTGGAAAAGGGGTCAGGAAAGGGCAAATTATGGTGATGAGATCGACTTGAGTAACTGAAAAGAGATGAAAAAAGGGCTAAGATGCAAGACAAAAACAAGGGAGGAGACTGACGAAATACAAAGTACAGGAGAAGAGACTAAACAACACAATAGAAGATGTAAAACAGGCTTAAAGCCAAAGCACATAAGATCCAACGTACTGAACAGGAATAAGGGATACCACAGAACAAAAACTATTCGGAACCAACCAGAAAAGACTATAAAGCCAATTAAGAGGGGAAGACAGCCACCAAGAAATTCCTGAATCGAAACCAAGTAAGAGACTCTGGGAAAACACAGAGCAATCCGGTATCACACATCAAACATGCAACATGGCTCCAGAAAGTCGAGGCAGAAAAAAACAGGAAGAATAAAACAAAGATTCACTGAGATAACGACAGACACAATCAGACACCAACTAAGGAAAATGCCCAACTGGAAAGCCACAGGTCCTAATGAAATCCATGGATACTGGCTCAAAACTTGAGCGTTCTACGCCCACAAATAGCAGAACAACTACAACATTGTATCACAAACCACCATGCGCCCAAGTGGATGGCCAAAGGGAGAACATCATCCATACAGAAAGACCAGAGTAAGGGAAATATAGCCTGTAACTACACGTCTATCAGGCCTATCACCTGCATTCCAATAATGTGGAAGTTACTATCAGGTATCATCACTGAAAGGCTATACAACTACCTAGAGGATACATACACCATTCACCACCAACAAAAAGGCTGCAGAAGGAAGTGTAGGGGCACAAAAGACCAGCTCCTGATAGACAAAATGGTAATGAAGAAAAGTAAGAGAAGCAAAACTAACCTAAGCATAGCATGGATTGACTATAAGAATACCATCGACATGATACCATGCACATGGCTAATAGAATGCCTGGCAATATATAGGGCAGAGGAATACACCATCAGTTTCCTATAAAATACAATGCATACCTGGAATAAAATACATATAAGCTCTGGAATAAGACTAGCAGAGGTAAATATCAGGAGAGGGATCTTCAGGGCAACTCACTGTCCCCACTACTCTTCCTAGTACCCATGATTCCCATGACAAAGTACTGCAGAAGATGGATGCTGGATACCAACTCAAGAAAAGAGGCTACAGAATTAACCATCTGATGTTCATGGACGACAGCAAGCTGTATGGTAAGAGCATCAAGGAAACAGATACCTAATCCAGACTGTAAGAATTGTATCAGGTACATCAGGAAGGAGTTTGGAATAGAAAAATGTGCCTTGGTCAACATACAAAAGGGGAAAGTGACAGGGACTTAAGGGATAAAGCTATCAGATGGGAGCAACATTCAACTCATGAGACAGGATACAAAGACCTGGAAATAATGGAAGGAGAGGATATAAAATACCAAGAGATGAAAGACACGATCAGTAAAGAATATACGCAGAGACTTGAGGCAATACTCAAGTCAAAACTCAACGCCGAAAATATGATAAAAGCCATAAACACATGGGCAGTGCCAAATATCAGATACAGCACAGGAGTAGTGGAATGGACAAAGGTAGAATTCTGCAGCATAAACCAGAAAACTAGGAAACATGTGACAATACACAAAGCACTACACACGAGAGCAAATACAAATAAACTATACATAACATGAAATGAAGGAGGGAGAGGACTACTAAACATAGAGGACTGCATCAACATCGAGAACAGAGCACTGGGGCAATATCTGAAAACCAGTGAAGACAGGTGGCTCAAGAGTGCATGGGAAGAAGGACTGATAAAAGTAGACAAAGACCCAAAAATATACAGATAGGAGATTGACAAACAGAACAGAGGAACGGCACAACAATACATGAGACAGACTAAAGAACTCGCCAGTATGAAACATGGCAATGGCTACAGAGGGGAGAACGCAAGAAGGAAACAGAAGGAATGATAACAAGGGGACGAGATCAGGCCCTAAGAACCTGATATGTTCAAAGAACGATAGATGGAAATAACATGTCACCCATATGCAGGAAGTGCAATATGAAAAACGGAACCATAAACCACATAGAAAGTGAATGTCTGGCACTTGCACAGAATCAGTAAAAGAAGAGGCATGATTCAGTAGCAAAAGCCCTCCACTGGAGCCTGTGTAAGAAACATCAGCTGCCTTGTAGTAATAAGTTGTATGAGCACCAAAATGAAGGAGTGATAGAAAACGATCAAGAAAAGGGCCTCTGGGACTATGATATCAGGGCAGATAGGGTGATACATGCAAATAGACCAGACATGACATTGATTGACAAAATCAAGAAGAAAGTATCAGTCATTGATGTCGCAATACCATGGGACACCAGAGTTGAAGAGAAAGAGAGGGAAGAAATGGATAAGTATCGAGACCTGAAAATAGAAATAAGGAGGATATGGGATATGCCAGTGGAAATTGTACCCATAATCATAAGAACACTAGGCACACTCCTAAGATCCCTGAAAAGGACTCTAGAAAATCTAGAGGTTGAAGTAGCTCTAGGACTCATGCAGAAGAGTGTGATTTTAGAAACGGCACACATATAGTAAGAAAAGTGATGGACTACTAAAGAGGCAAGATGCAACCCGGAACCCCACACTATATATACCACCCAGTCGAATCGGAGGACTGTGTTAAACCAAAAAGAAAGAAAGAAGGAAAATATATATATATATATATATATATATATATATATATATATATATATATATATATATATACATATATATATATATATATATATATATATATATATATATATATATATATATATATATATATAATATATATATATATATATATATATATATATATATATATATATGTAGTATAGTTCCTGTAATATATTAATGCATTTTTTTTAGTTGCTGTTAAACTTCTAATAAATAAACATACATTATCATTGTAAAATTTTTGTTAGACTTACTGCAGATTTTTTTCTTGTTTTCTTCATTATCGTATATTTATAGTGAAACTTCGTGGAGGTAAGCAGAATTTCTAATCACAGAATCATCCTGTAATATGGAGAGATAATGAAAGACTAGAACCTAATTTGCGAGACACTAATCAGGGATAGTTACAGCAAAAATGAATGGGCAAGCTATCCACCAGAACCCAAGTAAAGACGATATACTTTGACCGAAAGGAGATATCGTTATACATTTATACGACATATTCCTTAAATGACTTACTTATTTAAGATCTTAAAAAGCACGATTTGTGCTTCACTTGAAGACGTGACAAATGATACATCGTTCGTTTTTGTTAATATTCATAGTATGATTCAAGTTGAATTGTTCATCCAAAGCACATCATGGCAGAAGTCTTCCAAGTAAGCAAACTGAAAGCAAGAATGTTATTTGTTATGTAATTTTCTTACTTACTCAACTGAAACTACAAACTTACAAACAATCTAAATGAAAAATTTCAGCCTTTTCAAAGACTAAGCTTAGGAATAGTTCATTTGCTTTCAAGAAAATAGTAAGAAGCGGTATGTAGTATATGCTGTATATTGCTATTAGTTTTTTGTAAAATAAAGCAATTAAGATGGTTTTTCCTGCCCGTCTTCAAATTTTCTGTTCACCCTCAGAACTTGAGAATTTCTGGGGCTAGAGGGCTGCAATAACAATAGCAGCGCTCATGCCTTAGCAGTTTTATTTTATTCAATGTTAAAATTGGCCATACCTGTTTATCTGGCAACTCTGTAGGACAGGCCACCAACGGGCCGTGGGGAAGAGTTCCATGGGCCACGAGCCTTAAGCATTATTACGTTGTACAGATAATACTCGTTGCGCCGAAGAAACATTCCTTCGGTGCATTTTTTACTTGTTTTAGTGTAATAAACGAATTAATTGACGCAACTCAATATATGGCAGAAAAACAAGAAAAATATGAACATTTATGATAATAGCATCAAAAGGTTGATAACTTTAATAATTAATAAAAGAAATGCGTTGCTGTCGACCTCTTTTGCTTTTCAAATAGCTAAACTTTACAAGAAAGCCAACAGCTTACATTTTGTAAAATAAAATTATCTTCAACCTGTACATATCATAATGATATTTAAAATGTTAACATCTCTTCCAAAATGACTTTTACAATTCATGAAGATTACGGAAATGTTGTTAAATCGCTCTAGTTCTCAAGAGGTTAGAAAAGCGAAATTAGGAACGGACATTATGGGGTTTTGATGAATGTTATCCAGAAAGATAGATAGTAACGAGTGTCGTTATGTGAAACCTGTAAAACACAAATGCAATAGATT
>NC_087207.1:81220434-81222934 GCF_015104395.2 Macrobrachium nipponense
TCTTCTATATAACACGGCTGATGTTAATAGAACCATTGAAATCTTGGTCCAGGAGGTTAATAATTAAAAGCAAATATACTAAATATGGCCACACAAACAATTGGTTATTTGGTTATAGACTTACTTGGCCATCGAAGGTACGTTGCTTTACGCAAGCTTAAAAAATAACCGTTTGTGAAAAAAAATAGATTTTTTTATTTATTTATTTATTCTTTTTTTTTTTTTTTTTTTTTTTTTTTTACAAGTAAAGTTTGCGTCTGTACCTATGGTATTTTTATGTGAGCAGGCCACTGGGGTACAGGACTATACCAGAGGAGCTTAAGCAAGTAAGCAACAGATCTATGTCAGAACGCTATCATCATATAATGAAAGGTCTGTATCACAAGACTCTCCATAGTATCGTGAATAGGTTTACTGTTTACAATGGAGTTTCGCATAATCATAAATTACTACATTAAACCCCTGTTCTGGGTCTGCACATAGGTTCCCACGAATTTAAGCTTCTGTATGCGAGCACAGAGGGCTGTAATGCATTATACAACCGTTTTCCATAACTTACCAAAGTGATTTGATTTATGATAATACGTATCCTGTGTACTATAAAATATGTAAGTCTATTAACTTGCAGCTATGAAATTCATGATCATTAGTCTTAATATTTTTTCCCAAAATTATCCGTATCAAAGGAAGCGCATCAAAGGAATTTTGTAATAGTATTATCTAATATTTAAGAGGTAGTAATTGACGCTGCCAATTTAGATACATGCTTCGAAAAAAGATGAACCATGGAAACGACAACTTCCACCCAAATAAACATTAAGTGTAACGGGAAATGGTAAATCCTCAGGAATTTAAACTAAAATATGAGACCTCGAATTATCGAGGAAACATCAAATAAAATCAAGTGAATAAGATTCGTACAAAAAAGACTTGTTTTGTTAGTATTATTTTGGCGGCTGAAATTGAAGGTTTGAAGTCATAGTATTCAAGAATAAATTTTGTCAACAATACAATCATAAGAAATTTTTGAACAAATGAATGCTGAAGTGATCATCCATAAAGGATACAGGCTGACGAATGATTGTGTTTCCCAAATTGTCAAAATTTACTAAAAATGTCAGCAACCTTCAATTCAGCTTCGAATAACCTCAGCAGCCATTTGGCACCGCTTCATACCACATCCCTCATTTAATTAAAGGGAGGAAATATTCAATTTAAGGGTGAATGAATATGTCTTTATCTTTACATCAAGAGGAGGACTTTCTTGTCTGATCTTCTCCACAGGTTCTTTAAAGTGCCGCTTTTTCACACGGATTCTACAGCATTTCATCCAAAATCAGGGCTCTCTCTGTAGATCGTGTTTTTCCGTTTCAAGCAATCGCTTCTTATTAATATTAAACTTATCTCTCGAAAAAAAAGGAAAAAAAAAATGCAGTACTGAAAAGATTATTTACAATGCAGCTTCGTTGATTGATGTTTTCGACCTTTTTATTGCTGTTAGACGGCATTACTGCTTCTAGCACACGACACGAAAAAGTGTGACGATCAGATTTCAGCCTTAATGAAGTCAGAGTGGGAATTGGTTCACTTTTTATACCATGGTGAAGGATAAGGGCTGTTCACGAGTATAAGCAAAAACCGTTGTGAAATACAATCCCTCTCGTTATTTACGTTCTATGATAAAAGGAAATGCGAGGTAAATTTAAATGAAGATAAATTAAAAAAAAATACAAACACCACTTACACACACACACACACGCAAACACACACACACACACACACACAAACACACACACACACACACACACATATATATACATATATATATATACTATATATATATATATATATATATATACTATATATATATATTATATGTATGTATATATGCATATATGTTAAAGAAATATATATAGATATATATATATATATATATATATATATATATATATATATTATAGAATAATATATATATATATATATATAATATATATATAGTATATATATATATCTAGATTATATATATATATATATATATAATGTAATGGTATATATATATATATATATATATTATATATATATATATATATATATGTGTGTGTTGTGTGTGTGTGTGTGTGTGTGTGTGTGTGTGTGTGTTTGTGTGTGTGTTTATCACTATCATTTTATTGTATATTATGTTCATCTGCTTTGGGTAATGAATATTATGTTTTAATATTTATGTGAGTTTTATTAGCCTAGTGACATGCTGCCACAGGTAAGGGTTGTGGAATTTATGTAGCTTTGTCAAAAGGGCGGCATTATATATATATATATATGCAGAAGCCAGGTACTATGTCGTACTAAGTAAATGGGGATACAATCCACAATGAAGTAAATTCCTCTTGTAGTTTAAAATATATATTACTTGTATAGGATTAAAGCTTTCGACCATCAACTGTGGTCTTGTTCACTAAAGTGAACAAGACCACAGTTGATTGTCGAAAGCTTTAATCCTATA
>NC_087207.1:81227934-81232934 GCF_015104395.2 Macrobrachium nipponense
ACTGTAATGGTACTAGTACTTTATGGACACAATATAATATTAATGTAAAAGGTTCATAAAAACACTATCTGCACTTGGCACTGTGGGTGTTTGTGTGTGTGTGTCTGTGTGCGTATGTGTATATATATGTGTGGAAATTTCGTTGATTTCTATGACTTTTTGATTGTTTACAAACTTATTATGTAGTTTAACAATATTTTCTGATTCTTTTACGTCATTCCAAATTCAGTTGTTGGATAAAAATCAACTTCTTATTTCATTTACTGAGAAACACAACACCAGAACTGTTCCCTCATTCGTTGTGAGCCCTTCAAAATGTATAATCTGGACTTGGCGTCCAGTGTTTTTTTTTTCTTACAGTTCTGGACAAAAATAATAATAATACAATATATCAATACAATAACAATAGTGCAAAATAAACAGTTTTACTTATATACAGTTATTGAAGTGAAAATGCAATGAAATAAAAAAACATAATTTATGTCGTAAAAAAATATGTGCACTATTTTTCCATGACCAATTTCTGCTTGTCCCACATATGTAAGAAGTTCCAAGTGTGCCAATTGGTTGGTGGAACGTTGAAGTCCACAAAATGTTCACTTGATTGTTGCATGGTTTTAATGTTGTCACCACAGAGGGAAGTAGGTCCTAAGAATCATTTTCAAAATTACAATAAAATGACTAGCTTGCTATCTTATGACTCGCTTATCAGCATCTCAAGCGCCCTTCTCTCGAGAGATATTAACCAAGAGGGACACGGGTTGGGGAGCTCCAATTTAACTCTTTTATCTGTATTTCCACTTGGGACATGCAATCTTGTAAATAATCTGTGTTAATCTCTGCCATCATTGTCTCAAAGTAGTGAATAATGTTTTGTGTAACAGTAGAGTGGCTCAAAATCGCAATTATATATAATTTTGGTCGGAGATAGCGAGTTTTGGTGTGCGTTTGTAGAATCTAGTGGCTGCGTGTCCATGCCTCCTCATGTTGTCGTAACGTAAGGGCAATACGGCCCCTTTATTGTTGTTGTGTGTAAACTTTGATATGTAAATATGAGAATAAGTAATTTATTTTTCTAATAAAATTGTAAAACTTCGACTTTTTTTATTCAAGTTGTCCTTGTGTACGGGCTGGAGACTATCCCATAGGGTTGCCCTATCTGCCCTTTTACATATCTGCCCTTTTACAAATTGCTGAATAATTCGCGACATTTTGGTCCTTCGAACCGGATTGGCCTAAGGATCCAGTCCCCGAGCAATGACAGCTTGATTATGCTATTTAAAATGATAATTGTAGGTCACTCCCAGCTGCCCTCGAACCTCCTGCAAAACGAGGGGAGTGGAAATCAGAAAGTTACCATAGGTTAGGTGCTCTGAAACAGAGTCTAGTTCATTTTGTTGCTCACATTAAGGGCTAGCTTAGGCATTTGACCCTTACGCTGGAGGTATATTTTTTGAGTCACATTATGAGATTTCTCCAGGAGAGCGGGCCCAACAAACAGGACAGAACTGCTAGATGGTTCAATTCTTTGGATTAGATCTAATTTAATGTAAAGGGAAACAGTATCATTTCTTCTCTCCCTTGCTAGTTAGGAACAAGTCTTTCCACTTACATTAGTATTAATCATAACTTCCCATATAATCAAAATGGTGGCCGCAGTTGAAACTCAAATTGAATCCATTGTAGTCCTGACCGCTACCCTAAGTCATACCCAAAGTCAAGTCTCCTTGATTCATTGAATAAGGATGTGTATCAGAACTTGCCATAACGCATTCAAGCTGATGAGCAGCAGCTTAAATCGTATCTAAATCATACAGTTAAATTGGAGCACGCCATAGAAACTAAAGTAGTGAAAGCGTTGGAAGACGCAGCTCAAACTGCCTATATTCAAAGACGAGAAAAACTCTCTAAGGATCAACTGTATTTGAGAGTAGTTGACTATCTTCATTAAGTGCAACTTTTCCTTAGATGAGCTGTTTGAGGCATTAGATTTCCTCATACATAGCATGAAAGACAATTCCTTACAAAGAGGGAAAGACTTGTCACCGACAGCGAATAAAAAGGGGTTGGAAACCAACGTACCACATATAACATCGTGTCCATTCTGTAATGGTGACCACATCGCTTTCAAATGTTAAAAACATTCAACTGTAGCAGCTAAGAAACGCCAATTGATCTTAACTAAAAAATGCTTTAATTGCTTTGCCTCCGGTCACAGTAGTAAACAATGTAGTAGTAAAAGAAATTGTAAGATGTGTGATGGGCGCCATCACAGCTTAATTTGTGAAAGAGATAACCACCTATCCAGGTCCATTGTGCCTACAACCAACCATTCGAGTTTTCAAGCATCCTCCAAACCTTCTCAGGTAGTCTCACAGAACATGAAAAACTGTAACGTAAACCAAACACCTCAGCCAAAATAAAAAATTAAATGAAAAGCCATGCATATTCACTAAAATGGTCAAGGACGAGCCTTTGACCGAACTGCCATCTACGTTGTTAGCCACAGCTACCACCACTGTATATGCTCGTGATCGACCTTTTCGCACACTTGTGTTCTTTGTCACAGGTAGTCAACACAGCTTTATCTCTAGTTGGCTGGCAAAAAGGTTGCAACTCCCAGTAATTAAATGTGTATCTTTGAATATTGCTCCCTTTGGTTCTCAGATTGTCCATGGAGACTTTAATGTTGTATCGTGTCGCAAACACGTAGGGCCTAGAGTCATTTGATATAAACTTGTTGTTCATGATGACTTTGATACACCCATCCTTAATGTTGGTCTTTGTAACGTAAAGAATCATTTGCAAAACAAGGGATGTACAATGGCTGACGGAAATTCATGGAGGTATTCTTAAAAATGTCAATCTTCTCATTGGGGCTGATTATTTCAGTTTATTTGTTCTGGGGATGAACAAGATAGATGGAGTGAGCCTGTTCATCACTCAAAACAGTGTAATGCCATATGGCCGAGTTCCTCAGTGAACCCTAGAAGGGTTGGAGTTTCTGTTTCATGCACTTTGAGAGTATGCTTAGTTAACAAAGAAGTTGATGTTGATACGTGGTGGAAGTTAGACACCAATGGAATTGCCCCACACAAGCAATTCGCTACCATCTGAACTTGCTGCCATGCCGAGCAGTATTGTTATTACTGCAGTATTGTTATTACTGCAAAAGGGTATAAAGTTAGTCTACCGTTTCGAGGGTCTCATCGCCCCTATAGCAATTATTGTAATGCTCTCACGCAACTAAATACGCTTCAAAAACAGTTGATTAAAGATCCCATTTACTGGAACAATTGTGAATACGTCCTTCAGATGTATTCGTCAGTGGGATGTATTTGGGAAGTTACAAATCCCAAAATTGAAGGTTATATACCTCACTTTAGCATGAAGAAGCAAAGTCTCACGACACCCTTGTGTATTGTCTTTAATGCATCATCATAAGTTAAAGGGGAACTTCCATTTAATTTAGTAGAACTCGCTGAAACCCAAATCTCGGACATATCAAAAGCCTTTCACAGATGCTGTTGCATCCAGATGACTCGATATAAACTCGTTTCTTGTGGTGACAGGGTCCTACACAAACGGTCATGTACACCTTTCAGGTAGTTGTGTTTAGAGTCACCAGTAGTCCATACATATTGCAGCAAATACTCAGAAACCCCAACCCCTCTCCAAGAAATGGGGAGGGATGACCTTGTTAAATAATTCTATTAGACAACTTTTTTGCAAACTTACAAAAGCGATTACAGCGAAGTCGAATCCTTACTGGACGAAGCTCACACACAGTCAACGGAGTGGGTTAGTAGCAGTGAGCAGTTTGATCAGCAAATAGATATGCTCCTTGTGATCTACATTAGCCAAATGTTCCCTAAAGATACTCTTCCTTATTTACAATTCCACCCTTGAAAACTCAGTTTTTTCCTCTACAATAGCCACTGAACCGCTGTCCCTACTCTAATCTTGGAGGTCTAACACATACATATTCTTCTGATGTTTGTTACCCGTATCATTACAATTCAAAAATTCTTTAAAAATAATTGCTGTATTTGGTACCTTGTTCACTGATACGGTGCTAATGACACCTCTTAATTTTTCAAAACCTCAATTATACATACCTCTTTGGGCATTTTCACTTCCCTTAGCTTGACTTTCATCATAATTATTGACCCGGATTTAAAATAACATCCTTTGATAAGACTGCTTTATATTTGTGTTCATTATACATAGTACCCTTGTTCCACATCTGCATGAATATCACCCTTATTTATATAAGTATCCCCCATTCCATCAGCCATAATCCCAATGTTAGTAGCATCATCACCACTGTTATCAATATCACTGTTATTAACCATACCATGTTATTGATGCCGCCAATATTACCACCACTATCACCATTATAACCACCATTAACACCACAGTGATCACTAATATCCCCATTTACAAAACTGTGAACACCAGTATACTTATTGACACCACCGTGATCACCAATACACCCATTACCACTGTCGTGATCACCGATATACCTGCTAATACACCGTGACCACCAGTATCCTAATTAACACCGTCATGATCACTAATATACTCATTAACACCGCTGTGATTACCAGTATCACCATTAACATCGCTGTGATTAGTAATATCCTCATTAATACTGCTGTGATCATGAACATCACCATTAACACTGCTGTGATCACTAATATCTGCATTAACACTGCCATGATCATTAATATCCTTATTAGGACTGCCATGATCACTAATATCCCCATTAACACTGCTGTGACCACTGAGATTATTATCACCACTATCCCCCATATTAACTTAAGTATTCTTATTTACTTCAGTTCTACACACATACACGTATGCAATAAAAACACCTGGTATCCAAACCGTTATGCCACTAACACCTGTATGGACTGATATCCTGTGTCTCCTACATGCATGATGGCCCAGCAAAAGTATGTTGCCTAATGCAACCTCTTTTATCACCAAAAATGGTT
>NC_087207.1:81237934-81250434 GCF_015104395.2 Macrobrachium nipponense
TATGCAAGAGACAGCCACTGCTTTTGTTGAGGGAACCATAAAATCATTGCTGCTGCCAAGCCCGTCGTGATGTCTAGATTATTCCTTCTAATTTAGTATACAAAAAGATTTCATGTGTTCAGTGCTGTTTGTTAATGGACGTATTTACATTTTACAGCGTGTAACAGGAGGGTATCAGGGTTAATAGTAATCTGTCGTTTTATTTCAAACGTAACTCTCTAATATTTGTTCAATTTCTATTTTCGCAAAAAGCCAGTTAAAAGGGTTAATAACAGCAGGAACTTTTTATTGCTTAATCCCACAATGGCAGCATAATTTAACGAAATAAGTAAATAATTATATCTCGAAAAATAAACCTAAGGGATATGATATTTACTTTCTATAAAACCATTAAATTACTGAGCTGATTTTTTTATTATATTTTTCACGGATAAGACATCGAGCTGATATTGTTTTATTACAGATAACCTTTATTAAGAAATTTCTAGTCACTTGTAACCTACTTACTATTCGTCCAAATTATCTGCCTAGAATGTGAAATACTTAAAATCAGATTAACGTAAAAGACAGCTACGCATAAGGAAAGTACTGCTGAAAGCTTTCTACCTTCAATAAAAGGAACTTTATAGCGATTAGACCAGGGAATTATTTTGCTCTATTATGTGACGTGTTAGAGTTCCGAGAGAGACGTAATAAGTAAGAAAGGATATATCATCATGGAACATAATATAATATTTTTTCACAAATCTTTAATTTGACCACATACATACATACATACGCACAAACACACATTTATACCAAGAGAGCATCTACAGTTAACAACAATTTTGGTCCCTCCCGTTGATAACTCCTATTTAGTCCTCTTAATTGTTGGTTAAATGAAGAGTCCCAGGCACCCTTCTATCATCTGACTTTTGCATCGACAGTTGCTGCTATAAATTATATGTGACAAATTCCAGTTGATTCCGTGGTTATGGTTATTTATATGGTTGCAAATAGGTGAGTTCTGCTGTCCATACCTAACTGACCGGGGGAAGTGATTTTCCACTAAATCCGATGTAAGATTGGTCACAGTCCAGGCATGGGATTTTGCATACTCCCGAGCCTGCTTATTTTGTCTTTTGTTGGACGTTAATCAGGGATTTGGCGAAGGTACTTTGGGTAGGTAAAAGCAAAAGGATTAGATTTTCCAAGTCTGGGTCACCATCTTAATTCTGTCTAAGTGTGGAATTTTTATTTCATTGTTGGATGTCTCTCTGGTCTTGTCTTGAGGGGGACAGTAGAAAATTGTGCTAGCTTTATGAATCGCTTTCTCAATTATATGGTCAGGATATCTTAAAGACGAAAGCTGCTTAGTTCAAATTCCTATCTTGAAAGGAATGTCATGATAGCTAAAGTACTGAATGTGTGAAAGTGAGTACGTTGATTTTCTGTATATGGGAAATTAGTATTCTGCCGTGTTTCTAATTATTAAAACATCAAGAAAAAGTGCCTAATAAAATGGAAAGAAGACAAGCTAACCAAATAGAAATTTTATCATTGAAAACTCCGGCACATGATAAAATGGGTCTAAAAGGAAAATTGTCTTTGTGAGTTTTGGGAAGGCCGTAAAAGTAAGGTAGTTTTGGGTTAGACTTTTAATTTCTCTAATAGTTCAATAATCTTTCTGTCATGGCTAATTAATCTTACTTTCATAAAAAAAAAAAAATTCTGTCGGGACGTTTTGGAGGAGATTTTTCGTTAATTTGTCCAGTCTTTGTTGGATCTACTTATTACAACATTTTTTTTTTAGCGAGTGGGTGGCTATAAAAAATCTACGGGGAACAGGATATTTCTTATTTAGGTCAGTTAAAGCTTTTAATAAAACGCCTTTAAGATATATATATCTTCACAGCTGTAATTTTTTTCCGATATGAATTTATCAAAAGCTACTATAAAGTCTAGGTTATTTTGTACGGTCTGGCATTAGGGCAAAGGATAAGCCGAGATTTACGACTAAGTGTTGGTTTACAAAAAGGGGGGTGTTAGATAAATTTAAAACTTTATCTTGTTTTAGTCAAGATTATTCCAGGTGTTATTGTTTATTAAGCTATTTAACTTACATAAGCCTGTTTGAATGAATCGCATGATTATAGGCAACAGTATCGGAACAAAATGAAATCAGATACCTATATATGTGGTCGGTTGTGAGGAGACGAAGATAACACTGTATTCTATTTAGACCCATTGCCTCATGTGCTGGAGCTTTCAATTATAAAATTTCTAAATGATTAGTTGGCCTTCTTTTCCCTTTCTTAGATACTTTTTTTCCCAGCCACATTGAACATTCGGAAGATTTTTGTCACAACTTCGGAGAAGCCCTATACCACTTCACAACATAAAACTTTTAAGCCTTGATGTAGATTCCCTATTCACAAAAGTACCAGTACAGGACATCCTACAGTTTTTGAGAGAAAAATTAGCTCCCTATTCAGATCATTTCGTATTGGCGCTTGACAAAATAATAAAGTTAGTTGAATTATGTGCATCCAATAAGGTATTTTCATCCAGGGAGTCATTTTATAAGCAAAATTTAGTGTTTACTATAGGTAGTCCTTTAAGTCGTGTTTAAGCCAATCTATACATGCAATATTTTAAAACTACAGGAACGAATGCAATAAAACCCAAACACATGCTGTGGATGAGATATGTAAATGATATTCTAACATTTTGGAATAAGAGGTGGGGCAATTTTAATGAATTCCTTTCAAAATTAAAAGCATTAGTGCCAGCACAAAATTTAAAGTTGAATGGGAAACAGACAACAAAATTCCTTTTCTTGATATTTTAATAATTAGAGACACAACAGAATACAAATATACCAAATACAGAAAACGAACGTTCTCACTTTCATACATTCACTACATTAGCTATCATAACATTTCTATCAAGATAGGCGTAGCCAGCAACCTATCCTTAAGAGCCTTACGAATTTGTTCCCCAGATTTTCTGGAAAGTGAATTTGAACAAATTTGTAAGCAGCTTTCGTCTTTAAGGTATCCTGACTATATAATTGAGAAAGCGATTCATAAAGCAAACGTAATGGTCTACCGTCCCCCTTAACAAGATCAGAGAGACACCTAACAACAAAATAAAAATTCCACACCTGGCCAAGATTAAGACGGTGACCCAGACATGAAAAATCTAACCATTTTGCTTTTACATACCCCAAATGTACCTTAGCCAAATCGCTGTTTAACGTCCAACAAAGGACAAAACAAACAGACTCAGGAGTATACAAAATCCCATGCCAGGAGTGTGACCACCTTACATTGGGTTTACTGGAAAATCACTTCCCCAGATATTAATACAACATAAATGGTCAGTTAAGTATGGACAACAGAACTGACTATTTTCAACCATAACCACAGAATCAACCAGAAATTTGTCATGTATAATTTATAGCAGTAACTGTCAATACAAAAGTCAGATGATAGAATCGGCTTTGATTATGCAAAGACAGGTAATGAACATCTCAAAGGGCTCCTGGGACTCAGATGTAGATAAAATCTTTATTCAACCAACTCTTAAGAGGATTAAAGAGGAATTATCAACAGGAGTAACCTAAATTGACTTAACTGTGGATGAATCTCTAGGTATAAATACCACTTCTCCTCTCACTCTTCTCATTCCTTATTTACCTGAAGGAAGAGACAGCTATCTCTGAAATTTACTACTTTATTTTTATATTTTGGTGTTTTTATGGGGCTCATTTTATAGCCTATCTTTTATATTATAATAGTATAATATATATATAAATATATATAATATATTATATGATAGATGATATATTAGAATGAAATAGATGGACAAAGTATAGTATATATAGATATATTATAGATAGAGATAGAGATATATTTATAGATAGAATATATTATATTATAATTATATAGAATATAAATATATGTATGTTAGATATATACTCTATATATATAGAATAGATATTATATATATATATATATATGATATATATAGAGATATATATATATATATATTATCTATATAAAAAGATATAATGATATATAGAAGATATATTATATATATAATAATATATATATATATTATATTATTATATTATATATATATATTATTATATAATGTTATATTAGTTTAGTATTATATATAATACAGATAGATTATATATAGTATATATATATAGATATATATATAAAAAGAGATATATATATATATATATATATTAATATCTATATATACATATAGAAATATATATAAATATATAATTCTATATATAATGTAAAAATATAGTATATATAGATATTATATAAATATATGATCTATATATTATATATAATATATATATGTATATATATAATATATATTATTATATATAATTATATCGATTAAGATAATATATATATATATATTATATATATATAATAATTATAATATATATATATTTATAGATATATACATATTGTTACGTGTGTGTGTGGAGAGAGAGAGTGAGTGTGTAGTAAGGGATTCAGAGCTGATGGAATGCTGTCTTTCGGCAATAACCTTTTATCTGAACATAGGATAAAGGTGAAAGTTGGGAAGTGCGCATTTTATAACCCTGCCTAATTTTTGCAATTATTATTTGTACCTAGGTTCAATAGTTTTCATAAAAATACTAAATAAGAACGAAAGCTAAATGAAAAAAGGCACATGTGGTCCACGTGGAACTAGAAAATTATTTTTTTATAATGAAGCAAGTATTGAAGGAATTTGTTCATAATATAGGCTATGGCATATGAGGCAAACTGGGTGAAAACCAATAAAAAAATTATATGTCGGTTGCCAGATGCCTTACATTATTTGAAGGGGTCAATGAATGCTGTGGTGTACATTTAACACAAGAGTATTTTCCCATAATGAATACATAAATACTAGAAGTCAGAAAAGTCTTGCTAATAGGTGCAGATTCGCTGATTAACAAAAGAGTTCATTAATAAAGTTGGGATGGCTGATGTTTACAGATGATGAAGTACTGAAACGGATTGTTAGCAGAAAACAACGGGAGTTTGAGAGCTCCCAAGAGTAAAGTTATGTTAAATGGATATCACTGACATAAAACAATGAAAGTTGATAAGGATGGTGGAAGAATAAGCGCGGTTAATAATGACACTAGTATTGGAGGAAACATGACGGGTGTAGAATATGAGAAATGGGGACTCACAGACGAGGTGAGGCAAAGTAGGCTAAATGATGAGAAAAGAACTGGAATGTAATTGGAAACAGATGTTGGAATGTTGAGAGATAGATAGATACCAAAATCCCTTTCGGAGTGAAGTTTAAATGCTGAATAATAAGAAAAGGAAAAACAAAGAAATTCTGAAGTGGCTGAGGTAAATTGTTTTTTGTAATGGGAGTTGCATAAAAAAAGAGAACGCTCAAATAGATAGTGGCCAGAAGGTTGGCTCTAGTGGATGAATGCATAAACTTTGAGCTGCCCTGGTCATCTGAGAAACTGGACAGGTTGGGGAATCAAAGGTTGGTAAATTCAAAAGATCAGTAGGAAGGAGAGGAAGACTTAAAAATTAATTAGACAAAAATTTATCAGAGAAGTAATAGAATTGGAAGGCAATAGAGGGGTAGAGAGGTTTTAATGACGTTACTGATGAGCCATCTGTGTATATATATGAACTTTTCAATGTACAATTAAGCAAAAATGTATGAAATTTACGGAAAATTTATATTTCGGAGAGGGGAGAAGGGAATATAGAATTTGAAAGGTATATATAAGTATTTGGCTGTATTATGACTACAAGCAGTAATTAGCTTGCTGATCCAACTAAGAAAGACAAATTGCCGAAAAATGTACACCTCATTATCCTACATCTGGCCGGAACCCGGTGGGCAGATCGATGGAAGTAGTTACTTTTCAATTTCTCACAAAATTAACTCAAAACCTTGTTTACGTTGGTCTCCTGATTGATTGATTCATGTTACGATTTTGTTTGACGATGTTGGTTCTCAGGACTTTTCTCTTTTTCAGATAAGTTTCTTTCTAAAAAGCAGTATGGCTTCAATCCAGTTGGCCAGAATCTCTACAATTTTCGGAAATCGCAGAACTCTCTCACTTGAAATCGCGTATCTTACTGACATAATTTTCTAAATTTTTTAGTGCGTGGAGTTTTGCAATCTAAGGATTAGGCTGTCTCGTATTTAAATGACATTAATTAGCCAACGTACTGGATGAGTTGAAAGAATCGAAAACCTAATTTCGAGATAAAGTTGACCGAATTTTGAAATGATCCGGAGCGATAAGCTCTCGGTTTGGCTAGCCGCCATGAGGGTACGAAACACTTTGGAACGAAACAATAGAATTACGATAACATTCGGTAACAAAACGAAGGAAAAATATTGCTCATCGACACCATACATTCTCATAACTGTTGCATTTGCGATGCTTTCTCTATGCAACTGTAACTGCGCAATTACCATTTCAGATAATCTTTGGATAAGTTAGATAGGTTAGCGATGTTCCGTAAGCATTTGCTTCCAAACTTATCTAACTTATTATATTACGAATGAACTGTGGGCCGAAAGCGAACCGCTTCTGTTTACGACTTTTATATTGTGGCATTCGGTTGATATCAGAAGTAGGAGATAAAGAAGGCAAAGGAACGGGATTACGATGGGGATTTTTTTTCCTGGGGAATATTACTGACAGCTTAAGGTAATATTTCTCACAGGGACGTTTAAGGAATAATACAAGTAAAACTTTATTCATAGGAACGATAATGATAATTCGAATATTGAAATAATTCGTATACTTATTAACTTTATCAATAAGTAAGATGGGAATCAGCGATAAGCAGCTCCGGTAAAATGCCAGCTTAAAGCCTTCACGCGGAATTACGTAAACAGAAACATTAACATAGAAAGTCAGTGCCATATTATTAGTATTAGCCTTTTAGCTTCAACATGGAAATATATGTTTCGTGTATAAAGGCACTTTCTATCTACTACGTTTACCATGAAGTTTTCTATTCTACTTTTTTCCCAGTAGTGTCTAAAATTTCGAATTATGAACATTTTCACACAAATATATTCATTCGGCTATTCAATATTGCTTCAACATTATTTGATAACCCTTCTCAGGAGTAAACTAAACTTAGAATTTTGCTGTCACATTAATAAACAAAATCTCCACAACCTTAAAAAATACTTCTTTCAATTAACCTTTAACACATTGGAACTTTTGCTTCCCTATAATAACTATTTCGTATGTTTTCCATTTTGCTTTATTCTCCATTTATTTCCCATTTCCCAGAGTTTAAAAATTCTCTACTGTATCTCCCTTGTTGGGCGCTAGCACCTCTCATCGATCGTCTGGTTAAGCTCTGACTAACTGTAATCTCTCCTCCTTCAGTTCAATGACAAAATATCATATTTGATTTACTCACAAATACCTTGAGACCTTCATATTTCTAAATGGATTTCTTCTAAAAAAAATATCCCTCAGCATATCTTTTTTAGGATCGGACGATACGATTTTTTACTCGTAAATCAACACATTATGCTTCTTCTATATAGTACATAGACCCACTGAACACAAATAATCAATACTGGAAATAGTAATGAATCAGTGCTTTACCTCAAAATAAATCCAATTCGAGATGAACAAAAGTTATCTTAAACACAATTATATTTTATTTCCTATATGCATAAATTTTTCTAATTATTCTGGATAGTTTATTTTCGGCACTATAAATCATATAGGCACTGGTCCCTTTCTCTTATCCTAAATAACCATGTCAAGATCATTCATTATCTGCCTACAGATAATTACGTATCTCGGTGTTTATTACATCCCTAGTTCCTGCTTACTACAGCGACTGTGGGCTTCCTTTCTCTTAGTAGGATGTGTATATAGCTCTCATTTGTTCACTTTTCTTCGTTTAGATGTGTTTCGCTCTGGAAACAAAATTATAGGCATTAATGTGACGAGATCATTTTTTTTTTTTTTTTTTTTTTTTTCAAGAAAAGGCGACGTTTCTGGAAACCGACGCTTTCAATCAAACCTTTAATATCGATATGTCAGGAGTCCTTTGGGAATCACATTACTTGGATGATTTACGTCTGTGATGAAATGAAAAGCAACTATGTCAATGGATCCGACCACGTATGAGGTGATTTTGCATCCATGTATGAGTTTATTTTGCAAATCATTGAAAAGCTATGACTTCAAAGATTCCACCTCCTAATTTATTCTACATATTAGCTTATTTCATTACTAGATCAACATGTTTATCACTGCTCATACAGGGTTGGAGTAATTGTAATTGTATTCTAATTGAAATGTAATTAATAACAGAATTTCATGCAATTGTAATGGAAAATGAAATTATAGTAAGCCATTAAAATTTAATTAATAACAGGATGAGATAATTTGTAATTTAATTGTAAATAAAAAATGGAAGTGCTAAGGGTCAGGCTCCAATAGGAGGGATGGATTTACTCATAAGACCTCAATCCGCTGGTGCTCCGCCACTGGGAGCAGCATCGCGCGTTATAGTCACGTCCAGTTCCCGAATGTGTCCTGTAGGTAACGTGTATTGAACGAGAACAAACGGTCTTTCATTTACTGTTAGTCTCCATTCTATAGTAAGGTGACCAGAACTGAGTTGCATAGTCCAAGTGTTTCCTTATTTTAACGTTAATAAATACTTGTTTAATATCACCTCTGCTTTTCTAGCACTTATGTTTCTGGAAATGAATTATGAAAACCTGTTAGCTCGATTTGCTTGCCTCATTGCAGTTTCATGTGCCAAAGATTAGCGTTTACTCTCAGCCAAATCCCTTTTAATTGTAACCATCATTATAATTCTGTTTTTTTGTTAAGTAATTGTAAATGTAATGTAATTACGATTTCCAAATGCGCTTATTATTTGCATTGTAATTTTTTTTGTAAGAAATTGTAATTAATTTGTTCATTTGTAATTACTCTAACCCTGTTATATACATTACAAAAGATTATCTGTAATGATGAGCTTCTCGCATGGTCAACCCACTCACTTGTAAGAACATGTTCGCCCATGTGGCCTGTTAAAAGCTGGTAAACAATCTCTCCATTGTACAACATTCAGTTTTATCGTTTATGGTATATGTAACTATACATAAAGCACTTTGTTGTTCTGCTATGTATGGTTGTTCTTATAATAACATACAATCTAAATTAGGATGGACTTCAATATTTCTTTGCCTGCGCCTGCGATAGATGGGAGCTCACTATCAGCACCTGTCAACAATTACGGTTAAGCAAGAGTGAAAGATAGTTCTCTCTTGAAATGAAAATATAATGCAAACAATGATTGCAAAGGAGATAACATAACAGCTGACACATTCTATTGTTTGTTTGATATGTTGACTTCTTCCCATAACAATGATGATGAGTCACTGCTACATGAATTGAGTCTTTCGCAAGAGAATTTCCGTGCAGAAGAAAAAAAATATTGCTTTACTTAAAACTTACCTGAGACTGACACTGAATAACTTGGGGAAGCAATAAACAAAGGTGGTTTGAATATGTTGGGTCATATGTGCCGTTAGAAGATAACTCATTGACAGATTTAATAATTAATTAGAGGTGATAAGAATTAATGCAGTCCCTTAAAAAAATTTAAGAGCAACTAAATGTAATGGATGGAATATTTAAATGCTATCATGGCGAAAAAGGATTAAAAATTGAGAGGAACTATCAAAACGTTAGCTGTAGAAATGTCAAATCTTAGTAATTTACCTCTTGATTCAGACACAGAGTGCAAGATCAATCTGGTGTCACAGAATTTACCCCTCTAGATTAAAGAACCATTACCCAGAACTCCCCCAATTTACATATGCGTGGGTAAACCTGGTATTCTTTAGGCCTTGTTTTAACCCGTCTTAGACTACTCAAGCAGGCTATATATACGGTCAGCAATATATACATTTGTCATTCCCTACCATAATAACAACATTTTTTGCATTAAAAATATTACCACACGCATGCTCAAGTTATACGTCAGTACAACACTAAAACCACAACATATATAATTAGACCATAGTATAATGATGATATCTTGATGCCTGGCTCTGACTGTTTGAAGACATGTGCGAGATTTCCGAATCTTCTCTGAGACGCTGACAGTTCTACTTCAAAACCTAACTATGGTAATGCTGATGAGGCTTCTGATTTGTTTTGTTTCTTCTCATGGGAAGTTTATCAGTAATTTCAACTAAATACCCTATCACAGTGGATGAGAGTCCAGATATTTGCTTCTTTCTATATTTTTTTTTATATTCTCATGTACTGAGAGGAGACAAAATTTGACGAAATCTGACGTACTACAACTCTGCCGATATTTTGATCTGACAAACATTCATTTCTTCACTTAAGCTGTATGTTGAGGTAATGTAGCTTACCTTAATTATTGGTGAATTGCCAGATCAGAGAAGCATTATGATATTATAATATTCTTCCTCTTGTTCAGCAAATTTGTATCACTCTTATAAGAGTAAAAGAGAGCTTTTAATTGTGTATGAAAAAGGGAAAGATCCAACGATTATTTCAAATATGATGGAGGGTCTCTACACGTAATAGTATTGACGTAGACCTATAAGAGAGTATGCGAATATATGTCCGGACATATGGAGAGTTTGATAATCAAGTAAGCTAACCTATTCCACTTAACTTGGGTGGTGCCTAGACTTAGGCTAGACTAGATTCCAGAATCGGGAAACCATCTGTAATTAGTTTAACAATATACTCTATTCGACTCTTATCTGTAATACATAGTTTAGTTTTCTTTTTTTTTCATGCATCAACTGCCCCGTTAGTTGGCAGTTAGCAAAGCCACTGTAGTGCACAAAAAACACCGATTTTTGCCTACACACACACACACACACACACACACACACACAACACACACACACACATATATATACATATATTATATATATATATATATATATATATATATATATATGTGTGTGTGTGTGTGTGTGTGTGTGTGTGTGTGTGTGTGTGTGTATAGCAAGAAAAAATCGCTCATAGCAAATAAAACTTAAAACTGTAAATTTCTTTATGGCGATCAAATGTCACTGCTCTCAATTGCCGTGTGCTCATTGTCGGCGCTCATTTGTCTTGCGCTCAAAAGTCGGTGACGCCTTTCAATGGAGATATAGGATAGGTGTACGTAGGCCTATAATAAATATGTTAGTGACAATAAGGGTTTTACATTAAGAGATGTTGCTTTAGGGAGTTGTAAGTTTCAATTAACACATTAACTGACAGTCACAAAGCGTACTTTCTACCAGTTTCCCGATACATATATGGTGGTTTCCATGCAAACATCCACATCAGTCTTTTGTAGAAGCTGCAGAATCATCAAAATTTGTGAGAACTAATAACCATCATTGTTTGAGAGAGGTTGCAGTTGTGTATGGAAGGATTTCAAGATAGTTTCTTCCTCAGCAGGAAGGTATATAATTTCACAGTCAGTATCTTTCTGAAACAAAAAAATACGCATAAATCACCATGATTTGGTGGAATTACCAGCTGCAGAGGTGATAACACCTTTGCGGTGTCAGAGGGATAAGAAGAAGAAATTGTCTATATAGAACGTTATATAATCATATATTGGTGTTACCGGTTATTACAGCTGCATTGCTAGTAATTATCGTGATAATGAGTGTTGTCATATTTATGAGGTGAAAAAATATAAGTAGTTTCAAGGAGAAGCCGTCCCAAAGCATTGAAATGACAGTGACCATTCACCTGATGATTAGAAATTGAATAATCATGATTTGTGTCGAGGTGCACAAAGGGGTGGTGAGCACTGTTTTTCTGTGACTGTGATGAGTGTTTTCAGTAATCACTGCTGACGTATGTGTCTGTGCAGGTAGAGAGTTTGCGTTACCAATGCGCAATCATCTGGACTAAGTCACCTTATAGACCTACAGACCTACAACCGTATCAGCGGCACAGTGTGCGAAAGTGTTTCATCAGGGGGATTTGTATTTGGATGTTCTAGAAGCATGTTATGTCCAGCTAGAACTGAACGCCCAACAATACTATGGTTGGGGCAAGAAGAATGGGTTTCTTACATGCGTTGGCATAAGACATGGTAAAAGAGTGTTTTGAGCAAGTGCTTGGAAAAACTAGGGGATATATGAGATACATTTAATTTTTGAGCAGCAAAGTGAAGGGCCAAAGCTCTGATTACTGCTGAAAGGTTGAGTATAAGGGGGAACTACGGTTGCATTTTAGCTGTTCATATGTAGTATATTCTATTTAAGTAAGCCTGGTGAAAAAACGTTTTTTGAAAGGGGCGTTTTTTCTTAACTTTTACAACCAACTTTTTTACTGCACCATGGGCGCCGCCATTTGTGTTGGCTCATCTGTTATGTTGACTTCATGTAGCGGGAGGATCAGACAGGCAGAACTATTCCGAGGGACAGCATCTTTAGAAAATATT
>NC_087207.1:81262216-81269716 GCF_015104395.2 Macrobrachium nipponense
ATGTCCTTTTTCCTACGGCAACGCAAGCTTCGTCTCTCATTAGAATCATTCAAGAAAACATCGTTATGTTGAGCGTTTCCGGCACTTCAAGAAAACAAACCGAACGCGTCTGCATCATCGGATTCTTTCAAGGGCTCGAATCATCGAAACAACGCGCACGGAGGAAATTCAAGCCAAACCAGGTCATCCGCTAAATAGAGAAGGAGGACCAAGGCCGTGTGTCGTTATCGGAACACCGTGACTTCCCACAAAAGCAAGCTAAGTACAATTTTTTATTCATTTGGAGTAACTTTGAGTGTTTCCTTTGCAGGTCGAATTTCGTTATTCCTGTGGCTGAAGTTACGAGACATTCTTAATCTTACTTTTTACAGAAATTATCTACATCATTGAGATTTCGCTACTGCGAGTTTTTTTATCTTTGAGTGTCTGTTTCCAGAAGTTCCTACTGAAAATATCATATCATATACTATGTTAATTTTATCATTTTGGCGTGATTATTAATCCCTTACGTAACAAATCATATTAAACAGTGAATATGCGTTTACGCAGTGGACGTCTGTATTTATACAGATGCATGGAAGGGTGGGCTTTAGTTAAGCACCGTAGTGATTAGAAAACACACAAAAACAAGTGGAACACCCGTACAAATCTAGATAAATTAGAGGTAACACTATTTCGGGTCATGACAATAAATGCTCCTTTGCAAGTCCCGATCGCAGTTTTAGCCTTGAGTTTTTGAGTTATATAAAATATCGAACCTCAATGACTCAACTTAACTTTAAAAATATGGCTGGATTGCAAGGAATAACATGTCTGTAAAAAAACTTTCATCAGGCTAAATGCGCTGACCAGGATCCCTCACTATTTCAAATTTTAGCAAAGAATGAAGTACAAACAGTTAATATTGAATGCAGTAGTGATAACTTGTCCTAATAGTAATCGCTCAGTTCCTAATAGTTCGTCATTCATTGCTTTATACGTAACCAGCAACATAATGCTAAAAACACACAATACGTTGCCGATGGTAATAAAGAGAAGGATCCTAATTATTACAAAAAGAAATAGAAACAGTAGCCCGTTCAGAATCAAACAAGCAAACTCGGTGACTGTGTCACCTAGTCAAGCGGTCAAGGTCAGTCAAAACTGCCGAAGTGTTCAAAGCATAGCAAATTCCACACAATAAGCGACTCTAGCAGAGTGGGGAAAAGCGATGTTGGATCATACATCCCAAATACCTTTTTAAAATTAAAAAGGAATTTCCCTATGCATCACACGACAGTATCAAGTAATCAGAGCAGGTTCTTTCTAGTAATTTTAATACTTTAAGTTATAATAAATACTGGTGGATTAAGCCCAACTGTACGCGCCGTAAAAATTAGAATATCTTGTTTTATTCCTTTAGTACACGTAATATCCTGTATTTACGGACTCACCGTCTGTTGTTCGAACTTCCCTAATGAGAAGTCCGGATAAGAGAGCGCTTACAGATACCGCTATAGTTATAAAAAACATTGATCTGTATCTAGTGTAATTGTAAGATCCATCTAGGGGTATACAAAATATTATCTTACATCCTGCAAAATAAGGCGTGTTTATCAAAGGAAAATCCTATAAACCTTCAAACATATTAAAATCCGTTTGAACAAAAATGAGACAGTTAATCAAATAATAACTTATATAAAGGAACTATACATTTGTCTCATAAATCGTAAAATTGTTCAAATGACCCAACAGAATTCTCCCACAACCGCAGTCGCACTTTGCACGCAAAATCTCGAGAAGCATGCACCCTCGAATGTCTTAGTGCGTGTAAAAAGACTTTGCTGGGAAATGAAATTTTAATCCTTCCCGACACTCTGAAATATAACGATTTCCGCGAACAAAGCCCTAGACATGGTTGACTCGCAGCAACAAGTTAATATAGTAATCCACAAAAACCTATACATATAAATATCGCATTTCTTTTATTGTTGCTAATATTTAATCACGCCCAATCAGTCGTAGATGAATCTCTCTGATAATCTATCTAAAGTAATATCCGTAAAGTCATTCAAGCAGAGGTGATTCAGCAGAAAAAAATTTTTTTTCTATTATCTGAATACCAGGCAGTTTCTCCACTAGCGAGTGATCTCTGGGAAAAACGGATGTAATTTAACACAAAATACGGTCTAAGGACAAACATAAAGCTATATACATACCTTCGTATAGACTCTCACTGAAATTTCAAAATAAGAGGTAAATGACGCAGTTGAAAAATGTTAGTAATAGGAGCCATTAGGAAATCAAATAAGCCCATATAATTTTTCCCTCAAACGTCATGCCACAAAAAATCGGACTTGGCGTATCTGCGTAGATTTCTGTCGCTTAAACAAGGAAACGACTCCCGATAGTTTCCAGTGCCATGTACCGACGACATCTTATCTCTGTTAGGTTAGAATAAATTTTTCACCAGCTTGGACTTACTTAAAAGCTTTTACCAGATACCATTACCTAAGTGATTGTACCTCATACTCCGTTTTCAGCACACTCAGGGGACATTATCAATTTTTACGTATGCCTCCGGCTTACGTTGCGCCCCAATTACAATATAGTGTTTGGAGACTTTTAGGGGATAACCTACATGCCTATATGGATGATCTTGTAATCTTTTGTAATACCTTAGAAGTACATTCACATAAACTAGAGCTAGTCTCAGAGTAAAATATCTAAATGTGAGTTTTTAAAACCGAACATGTTTATCTAGGTTTTATGTGTCTTGTCAAGGTCTTAAAGTAGTCCATGGTAAGGTGTCGGCTATTCATAACTTCCGGTACCTATTAACATAAAAAGGGGGATACAGCACTTTTGCACTGTAGTGGGTATTACAATCGTATACAAATATATAACTCTTCAATCATAGCAGCTCCTTTAACAGATCTTACGAAGAAGAGCGTAGATTTATTATGGTCTAAAAAGCATCAACAGGCGTTCGATATCTTAAAAGCGGAATAATGCAGCTCACCTAACCTAAAAATCCCTGATTTAAATAAGGAATTTTTTTTTTTTTTAATTGCAACAGACGCCTCAGACCAAGGGGTAAGAGGGGTACTACTTCAGTAATATGATAAACAGTTCTTTCCTATAGCTTATTATTCACGTAAACTAAAGCCCTCTGAAAGTAAAAATGCAGTAATAGGCAAGGAAGGGCTAGATATCTTTAACTCTCTAGTACATTTTAAGTTCATAATCTATGGCTATCCTGATAAAGTCCTTACTGAACATGAGTCCTTTACCGAGTTTTTCAAAGGCTATAATCACAGTCCAAAAGGAACTCGGTGACAAATGATCATTCAGGTCTTTGGAGCCAAGATAAGATATCTACCTGGGAAAGCAAATATCATAGCTGACGCATTATCCCGCAATCCCGCACCATACAGCAAAGAACCATTAATTGGACTAAAAGATATAGAAATATCCGTGCCTATTGTTAAAACCGTATCTAAACAAGAAAATTCCTTAACCCAAGAGATCGCGAGCATTGAATATCTGGGTTGGAGCGCAGAACTGTTACAAACTGAACAAAGCAAGAGTCAACAGACATAACCCAAACAATAAACACTTCGAACGGAAACAGGGTCAGCAGCAATAAACACCAAACAATAAACACTTCGAACGGAAACAGGGTCAGCGGCTAAGCAAAAACAATAAACACTTCGAGCAGAAACCCTAAAGCAAAAGTATATTTAAAGTATGTGTATCAGAATAATGTAATCAAATGTAATATTATATGTAGGTCCGTGACGAGGAAAACCCGAAGAACACAGCAGATGACTAACGACCAGGTAGTAGTAATAATCTCTTTCATACTAATCGTCCTAAACTGGTTGCATTCCGTCATCCAGGGTTCTCTATTATGTCACAGAAAGCCAAATAACTGTTTTACTGGCCTATGATGCTTACAGATATAAAAAGCACATAACTAATTGTAACATGTGTCATGAAAATACACGGGATTACACTAAGACACCTGTCAGTTTAGGGGCCTATCCTGTGCCAAATCAATCCTTGAAAGAATATACTTAGAATTATTAACAGAATTACGAGTCTGACAGAGGGAATAAACACTTCTTAGTGTTAATAGTTCCTTGACACGTTATATAGAAGTAATAGAACTAAAAACAAACACCGCAATTGAGTGCATTAGGAATATTTATGAGTGCTAAATCAGTAAACATGGAATTCAACACATGATAATGTGACTCGGGTGGTGTAAATCAATTAATAATCTCCATAACGCGTTGTGTGAATTCCTATCCATTAAGAAAACCAATAATATATTTTATCACCCAGAGTCAATCGGTTGGGTAGAATAACGGATAATAAATAGGAAGTGATCTGCTAAATAAGTAAACATGGAAGTCAACACATGATAATGTGACTCGGGTGAGTGTAAATCAATTAATAATCATCCATAACGGTTGTGGAAGTCCATCTCATAAGAAAAAACCAATAATATATTTATCACCCCAGCAGTCATCGGTTTGGTAGAATAACGGATAATTAAATAGGAAGTGTCAATGTCTTACGAGTTACAACTCGTGATATTGGATCCGAACTGGATTATAGCGGTTCTCGCGGTTTTAAATACCTTTATCATTTATATCTTGTATCTATAGAATTGATGCCGCAAGTAGCCTTATACAGTACGCCGCTAGAACACTTTTCCACATATTCAAAGCTTAACCATTAATTTATCAATATATATAAAAAAAATATAAATAAATAAATAAATAAAAAAAAAAATAAAATAAATATGGATACAAGTGGAGTCAATATAATACACTCCGTAAGAAGTCGGAAGGGTTACAAATTATAACAAAAAAGGAATCACGATAAAATCAATAAGCAAAACGTAACCATAGGTTAATTAAATATCCAAATATATATGCGTAAAGATTTGAACTCTAACTTAACGCTTTAGTTATGACAAATAAGCTAAAAGTTCAAACACATATCAAAACCTACTGACATATTGTCTGTACCGGTGATTTATATTCGTAGTCAATGAAAAAAAAAAAAAATCATAATAATAAATATATAAATAAATAAATAAAATAAAAGAGATTTTAAAGTCAGGAAGTCTAGAAGTGAAAATGTTATCTATGGAATAATCCTATATGAATCTTATACAGGGCTAATAATATATATAGAATTTGTATGGAAACCTTTTTCATTAGTTTGAATAAGGAATATTTAATTTAACATAATTACAATTATGCAGATTTCCAACATGAAACTAATATATTGTTCAATTTTGGTACTGTTTTTTTTCAGACATTCTTCTCATGCGGGTGGAGAATTAAAAACAAAAAATATCATTTGGAAAATACTAAAAGTCGTACCTCTTACAGCAAGTAACGTAACTCTTAAGCTGGTGACGACGTCATCAGTCTAGAAGGTCTGTCGCATTTGCCGTATCAGCATTGATTCCTTTAACCTCAAATATCTGCTTGCACCATGGCTTCCATCTCGCGCTTGCAAAGCAGATTGACTGGAGAAAGGAATGCTTAGCCCGAACTTCTCATGGGCAAGGCAGACGTGTCTAAATTAATAACAAAATAAGCAAATAGAATTTCTATAACAACAAAATGAATTAATTTTTTCTGAACCTCATAGACATTTAGAAGTATCAAGATATGTATATGAAATATTTACTTGCAACATTAGCCTATTACAATTCAAGTAAAACATTCATGGGAAAATGTCACATTTTCTTGAAAAACCCAAAGTTTATTTAGAAATTAGTTACATAGTGGGTTTTTTCGTTGCTTCTCCTACCTATTAATAAAGTTTTTAAAATTAACCTCAGAGGATGCGCGCGAGAAAAAAATTGAATATGAAACTTTTGTTAGGGCACATAGGATCAGATTTTTATCACTACTTAATTTCAGTTAGCATGGAGAAATACAGAATCATGATTAATCTTCTCTTTGACTCTTATGTTGCCTGGCAATCTTACAAAATAGCTCCGTTTTCCACTTCTTTGTCTAGTAATTTACTACCAGTAATATCGAATTTTCTTTGGGATTCGTATTGATATCTGTTTATTTTTATAATTATGGATATTTTTACAGTCATCATAGACCTGGATAGGTTCACTCATTGTTAATGCCATGGATAAAAAAGTTTGTACAGCTGACTCTTTTGAATTCCAAAATATCAGCGAATTCATGTGGGTTAAGTCTGGTCTAAATGGCTCTCTCCCCTCCCCTGTATTTGGATGTCGTCTGAATTTACTTTGCCCTTGTGACAAGTATAATTTCACTTGCAGGCTGATTAATGGAACCTGTTACAGTATCCTGCAGTACGAGAGTTTCACATCGCAACTTCAAAAAAATCGTTCGTCGCTGCGGATGACGGCAGTCGAGTAACAACCGCCTACAATGTGAAAGGAATAAGCACCATCATGGACTTCTTCGACCGACACCGTATCTCGTCGTTAATATCGTTTTAATGCGGAATGCTCCTGCGGCTGTCGGAAATCGACTACAAAAGGGACATACTTCCGACAAATTACGACCCGAAGGATATTCAACTCTACTTTGCTGGCGAAGGACTCGTGCTGGGATGGTTTTATTCATCGCGAACGTAATCGTGTAGCTTAGGATGCAGAGAATAAGTATGAGCGCAAAATAGAACGTTGGACCCGCCCAGGCAAATTTTCCCCTTGTTTTAACCCTGTGAAATAGGCCGTTTCATTTGGCTATAGGTGGTTGTCTGGAACTGTGTAATGGACGAAAAGTTGTTCGAACGCTAGTTAAATGTGAAGTAGTATAACCTCGGTCATGTATCCTATATATATAAGGTATCATGTATCCTATATAAAGTATCATGTATCATATATATATAAATGATCATAAATAACAGAATCGAAATATATTTTTTGCGTGTACGCACTAGGAATCTATATATAAATGATCATAAATAACGGAATCAAAATATATATTTGCGTGTACGCAATAGGAATCTATTTAAAGTGCACATATATTAATCATAATTATATGAATCCATATACATATGTATAAACAAATCAGGTAGCCTATAATCAATCTGTTACCTTTTATCTTACCAATATCTGCAGTTATATATGAGTTAGTATATGGATTAATGAATCAGATATATAACAGTTAGCATAAACATTAATAATTTTTATCAATTCATATATGAAATTTTTTATCAGTTAAAATATGATTTTTATCATGTTAATCTTCATTCTATGCAATTGTCAGAGTACATTAGTATTTTCTGTAGCATATGTATCTTAATGAGATGAAACGAAAAACTGTATCATTATATATCACGTGATCACTATTATTTACCAATATCATTGTTTTATATTTTATTACTTGAATCAATTCATGTACACAATGAATTTTTATTTACTTATATATATATATTCACATAGTGTCTGTATCACACTCCTATAAGTCAAATGCAAGTCAAGTTTGAGTAATATTCAGT
>NC_087207.1:81272216-81284716 GCF_015104395.2 Macrobrachium nipponense
AAAAGCCTCTCTCTCGCTGCTCACTAAATTTAGCCAAGTTCCATTTTAAATTTCTTTGATTTACACTGATAAGTGCCTTAATTATCAACAATAGACATGACTGTATATTTTTGGCTATTAGGTTGTGGCTTCAAATAGCTATTTCCGAAATACGACACATATCTGATTGATTTTGGTAAGATTTTATCAACGAAAATTAATTAGATACGGCCCTGAAATGCACAGTAGTTACAAAAAAAAAAAAAGTGTAAACCGCTGCCTCTAAGTTATCCTGTAACTCCGATTATTCTAACTTTGTCTTATCTGGTGTTTAGGTAGCCGTGGTCCAGCGGTCTCTCTCTCTCTCTCTCTCTCTCTCTCTCTCTCTCTCTCTCTCTCTCTCTCTCTCGTGGATACTAAATACCCTGCTTCTAATGTGTATAAATTAAAATGAGTTTATATAAAAAAAAAATAGTTTATTCTGGAAATCTAACATGTGACAGGCTAAATGTAAAATACGCATGATAAGAGAAAGTTATTGAACCACTCCCTAAAGTTAGAAGATTATAATAATGAATTTTAGAAATAGTTCCAATCTCCACATATTATTCTCCATTCTAATTGTTTTGTCTTTATGTCAGTTAGTTCACTTAAGTAGCTATATTCTATGGTGGCCATGTTTATTTATTGGCAGTGTATGCAACATATGTAGATAGAAACATCTCCCATTGGTAATAAAACCAACTTAGTTTACGTTAACACTATTGAACCACATAGAAAGAATGTTAAAAGAGATAGGTAGTTAAAATGTTAATTACTGTGCACCTTTATACGGGAACTTATGGTTAATAGCCATTAAGTTTCGTCAAACAGAACTTTTAATAAGCTAAAAAATGAGCCATTGCTCAAATCTGTACGTAATCTGATTGTTTTACAATTTAATTTCAAAGTAGCGCCGAGGTACTACAATGGAGACCATCTGGCGGATTAGTACCGATGACGTATTCGTCCTCGGTATTGTCCTTGTATTTTGGGTCAATTGTCATTCAAATAGCGTCAATTATGCCAACTTGTATGGCGTTTGGTTGTGCCAATACCTCTGGCAAATGTCCAAAAGGCGTAACATTCCACAGGATTCCGTCAAATAAAGAAAAATCAAGTCGCTGGCTGATGGCTCTTCGAACCTACGACGCAAACCATTGTCTGTTCAGACCATTTCTTGCCAACAGATTTAAAAGATGACAATAGTATTAGGTATGGCAATGAAATCTATTTTATATAATATGTTTTGGGAACTTAATTTCCTTCTGAACAGACCACGGTACCGACGAAGATAGGGCGGCTATCTACCGTTATCTATACTATGGTGCCTCCACTTGTATGCATTTGAATTGAAATTTATTCTTGTCAATGCCATGTGCTTGATGTGATGGGGTGAACGGCAGTATTCTAAACGTGCTTGTGTGTTTGTGTCCATGAATTGATGAGGGCCTTCACTTAGTCCTTTTTAACTAGTTTAATTAATGTGGTTTTAGAATTTAGGGCTGTACATGCCTAACTAGCCATACTTCAGGCTACTTCTTTATTTACCATTTCAATCATTTTAGCTGGCAAATAGAAACCAAAAAGGATATTATCTAAAGATGCTGTTCCCTCGGAATAGTTCTGCCTGTCTGCCCTCCCGCTACATGAAGTCACGCATAACAGTTGAGCCACACAAAATGGCGGCGCCCATGATGCAGTAGAAAATTGGTTGTAAAAAATAAGAAAACGCCCCTTTCAAAAAACGTTTTTCACCAGGCTTACTTAAATAGAATAATACTACATACGGAACAGCTAAAATGCAGCCGTTAGTTCCCCTTTAATACTCACCCTTTCAGCAGGTAATCAGAGCTTGGCCCTTTCACTTTGCTGCTCAAAAATTGAATGTATCTCATATATCCCTAGTTCCAAGCACTTACCATGTCTTATACATGTATGTACGAATACATTCTTCACTCCGCAACCATAGTATTGTTGGGCGTTCAGTTCTAGCCGGACGTAACATGCCTCTAGAACATTCAATACAAATCCCTGATGAGTACTTTCGCACACATGCCGCTGATACGGTTGTAGGTCTATAGGTCTATAAGGAGACATTAGTCCAAGCACCCGTTGCTGCAACTCCAGATGATTGCGCATTGGTAACGCAAACACTTCTACCTGCATAGACAAATACGTCAGCGCTGATTACCGAAAACACTCATCACATCCACAGAAACAGTGCTCAGCCACCCCTTTGTGGCAACCTCGACACAAATCATGTTTATTCAATTTCTAATCTGCAGGTGAATGGTCACTGTCATCAGTGATGCCATTTTTTCTTCACAACATTGGCTTTTAGCAGTGTTACCATGTGCAGTTCATCTGAATTTTTACTGTATTAATGATTTAATGGTTAGAATGCGTATTTTCCGATGTAGAATCCTTTTCCGTGATGTTAGAAAACTACACCCCACTAGCTTAGTATAAAGTATTTTTGACGAAGAAAAATAAAGGATTTCAATAAAATTCATTTGTATAAATAAGCAGGATATGTTTTATAGCTTTATTTTCATAATAAAAAATATAAAGGCAAAGTGAAGAATTTTTTCTTCAGTGACATGGCCTGTGGTCGGAAAAGCCACGGAGGGTTGCCAGATGTAAACCAGAAAGCCACACTAATAGACGAAATTCCTCAAAACGGCAACCCTGACTGTCATTTCAATGCTTTGGGACTGCTTCTCCTTGAAACAACATATATTTGTTCATCTCATAAATATGACAACACTCATCATCACGATAATTACTAACAATGCAGCTATAACAACCGATAACACCAACATATGATTATATAACAATTCTGTATAGACAATTTCTTCTTCTTCTCCCTCTGACACCGCAAAGGTGTTATCACCTCTGCAGCTGGTAATTCCACCAAATCCTGGTGATTATGCGTCTATTTCAGAAAGATACTGACTGTGAAATTATATACCTTCCCGCTGAGGAAGAAACTATCTTGAACCTTCCATCACACAACTGCAACCTCTCTCAAACAATGATGGTTATTAGTTCTCACAAATTTTGATGATTCTGCAGCTTCTACAGAAGACTGCTGTGGATGTTCGCATAGAGACCATCATATAGTTATCGGGAACTGGTAGAAAGTACGCTTTGTGACTGTCAGTTGATGTGTTCATTGGGACTCACAACTCCCTAAAGCAACATCTCTTAATATAAAACCCTTATTGGCACAAACATATTTATTATAGGCCTACGTACACCTATCCCTATATCTTCCATTGAAAGGCTCACCGACTTTGAGCGCAAGACAAATGAGCGGCGACAATTGAGCACACGACAATTGAGCGCAGTGACATTTGAGCGCCGTAAAGAAATTTACAGTTTTATGTTTTATTTGGTATATATATATATATATTATATATATATATATATATATATATATATTATATATATATGTATGTATATATATATATATATATATTTAATTTAATATATTATATATCTATATATATATATATATATATATATATATATATATATATATATATATATATATATATATATATTATTATATATATATATATATATATATATATATATATATATATATATATATTAAATTATATATATATATTATATATATATATATATATATATATATATATATATATATATATATACATATATTATATATAATATATATATATATATATATTTATATATATATATATATATATATGTATATATAATATATATATATATATATATATATATAATATATATATATATATATATACAATTTTCGTTAAAAGCAATTGCTTTAGTGGCATCAATAAGTTTCTTGCAGGTATCTTCATACCGACGAGTTTTTTCCGATTCTCGTTCGTCAATTTCTGGTGAAATATACGCAGACTTCCTTCTTCCATTTATTGAATTTTGTCACGGACAGCTGTTTCGCCTTATGGCATTATCAAGCGACTACTGACTTACAATCTGACCTTTCGGCCTATTTATCTCATCGTGTTGGAGGTATGACCTCGAGGTATGGGTACTGGTTAGTCTAGGGATTAACAGCTTAAGGGCGTTGTTTTAGTTACAAAGAATATAAGGGACATATGTACTGCGACAATAAGAGTGAAAGTTTAAACAGTGGTTAAATAAATATTCAAAATACAATGCCATGTGCTAGAGTTTCCTTAAATGTATGTTTAAAATTTAATATGTTACATGTTGGTTTTAGATAAAAATTACAAAATTACATACAGGAATGAAAATGAATATAGAAATCTAAATACGGGAGTACAAATATATGTATATATTTTATAGCATGCATAAAGGTACAAGAGATAATTTCTGTTTATACATAAATGTGTATGATTTAAATTTGAGTGTGTGTGTGTGTGTGTGTGTGTCCAAAATGGTCTACGTTGGTTAACGGTTGCTGATTCGTGTTGGGCGGGGTCTCAGCGACCTGAGTAAGGATGTTACTTGACTTTCGCTGACGCTGGGTCTTCTCATGCCTTCCAAGGGGCGCGATGTTCTCGGTGGATTGGGGCGCGCTGTCTGGTCCCTGTTGGCTTGGGTATTCCTTCTTCTGCTGGAGGGGAGTATATGGTCCGATTCTTGTTGGACGTTCAAGGTCGGCTTCTGAATAGCGATGCTCACTGCTTCCGTTATTAAGAGGCGACCGTAGTTGTCTTCTCTGTGTACGACCTGGGTGCCTTCTATGAGCTCTTGTAGAGATGGCTTCCTGTCGTGAACATCTATGTAATGTTGATGGATGGCCCCTTGATTTCTATGAGCCAGCAGACGTCTCCGAAGGGTCGTTGTAGTGTGCCCGATGTAGTTTTGGCTGTGAGGTTTACACACCTCCTCTGGACAAGTAAATTTGTAAACTACATTCGTGCACATCTCCTTCGGTCCCCCCGGAGCGGTGCTGTTCTTCATTATTAAGGCTGCTACAAGGTTGGGCTTACTATATATCCTGAGGCTTATTTTATGGTAAGGGGCTTTTGGGGTTACGCCTCTGTTTATTATCCCGCGTAGTGTGCAGCAATCCTCCTTGTATGCAGACCCATAATGTACACGATGGTAAATAATCAAGTTTTGTTTTCCTCGTTTTTCGCCATGGTGTTGGGTTGGTAAAATTCGTCCATTTTCTTTTTTTATTGCTGCTTCGATAATTTGATCTGCATACCCGTTGTTTTGTCAGCAGTTGGCGAATTCGGTCGAGTTCGTTATGTATATCTTTCCATGATGAGCTGTGTGTGAAGGTTCTGTTGACATACGCACTCACGACAGACTTTTTATATGCGTCCGGGCACTCCCCGCGTGCGTTCAAGCAACGGCCAGCGTTCGTTGCTTTCGTATAAACGGTCGTCTTAAACTGTCCTTCTTGTTGTTTTACCAGGACATCAAGAAATGGCAAAGTCTTCTGCTGGCTGTGCTCTGTGGTGAAGTTGAGCACTGAGTTTCTTTTCAGAGCATCTGCTAGTTTTTTGGTATCTTCAGGCTCTTTTATTGTGACGAATATATCGTCGATGTACCGCCCATAAATCCTAGGTTTTAGATGTTCTCTAAAGGTCCTTTCTTCGACGGTGGCCATGTACATATTTGCAAAGAGGACCCCTAGTGGGGATCCCATGGCGACTCCATCTACTTGTCGAAATAATTCCCCCTGATGAGAGAGGAAAGGGGCTTCTGTAGTGCTAGCTTTCAGCATCTCTCGGAGGACATCTTCGGAAATGGCAGCGGGTTCTTCTCGGACCTGTATACACGATCAAGAATGATGTCGATCGTTTCTTCGACGGGAACGTTCGTAAACAAACTCTCAACGTCGAGTGAGGCAATGTCGTCTTCTGGTCCTTTTTCCTGTAGGAGATCAATAAACTCCACCGCTGATTTCAGTGAATATGCACCGGGTATGTAAGGTACCAGCAAATCATTCAGGACTTTCGCTATCCTATAGGTTGGGGATGTCATCTGAGAGATGATGGGCCTTAGGGGGTTACCTGCCGCCTTGTGTGTTTTCACTGTTCCGTAGCAGTAACCGGGCCCATAGTCTCCTTTTACCTTAGGGAATTTTACGACGTCTTGCTGATTGTTGGCCCTAGTCACAAGCCTCGACACTTTCTTTCTGAGGTCCTCGGTGGGGTCTTTTGTCAAGCGTTGGAATTTGGAAGTGTCCAGGAGGATCCTATCCATCTTTTCAAAATAATCACTTTTCTTCATCACTACGTACACTGAGTTGTAAAAGTCGCCCAACACGAATCAGCAACCGTTAACCAACGTAGACCATTTTGGACACACACACACACACACACACACACTCAAATTTAAATCATACACATTTATGTATAAACAGAAATTATCTCTTGTACCTTTATGCATGCTATAAAATATATACATATATTTGTACTCCCGTATTTAGATTTCTATATTCATTTTCATTCCTGTATGTAATTTTGTAATTTTTATCTAAAACCAACATGTAACATATTAAATTTTAAACATACATTTAAGGAAACTCTAGCACATGGCATTGTATTTTGAATATTTATTTAACCACTGTTTTTAAACTTTCACTCTTATTGTCGCAGTACATATGTCCTTATATCTTTGTAACTAAAACAACGCCCTTAAGCTGTTAATCCCTAGACTAACCAGTACCCATACCTCGAGGTCATACCTCCAACACGATGAGATAAATAGGCCGAAAGGTCAGATTGTAAGTCAGTAGTCGCTTGATAATGCCATAAGGCGAAACAGCTGTCGTGACAAAATTCAATAAATGGAAGAAGGAAGTCTGCGTATATTTCACCAGAAATTGACGAACGAGAATCGGAAAAAACTTCGTCGGTATGAAGATACCTGCAAGAAACTTATTGATGCCACTAAAGCAATTGCTTTTAACGAAAATTGTATTAGAGAAAAACTATGCCCTAAAAGTATATATATATACATATATATATATATATATATATATATATATATATATATATATATATATATATCTATATATGTGTGTGTGTGTGTGTGTGTGTGTGTGTGTGTGTTAAGGGAAAAATCGGTGTTTTTGTGTACTCAAGGTGGCTTTGCTAACTGCCAACTAACGTGGCAGTTGACGCATAAAAAAAAAAAAAAAAAACTAAACTATGTATTACAGATAAGAGTCGAATAGAGTATATTGTTAAACTAGTTACAGAGGGTTTCCCGACTCTGGGATCTAGTATAGCCTAAGTCTAGTCACCACCCAAGTTAAGTGGAATAGGTTAGCTTACCTGATAATCAAATATCTCCATATGTTCGGACATATATTCACACACTCTCTTATAGGTCTACTTCAATACTATTTCACGTGTGGAGACCCTCCAACATATTTGAAATAATCGTTGGTTTCGATCAGTTCTCTTTTCCAAGCATGGAAAGGGATTTCCCTTTTTTATACACAATTTAAAAGCTCTCTTTTACTCTTATAAGATTAATACAAATTTGCTGAACAAGAGGAAGAATATTATAATATCATAATGCTTCTCTAATCTGTCAATTCACCAGTAATTAAGGTAAGCTACATTACCTCAACATACAGCGTAAGTGAAGGAATGAATGTTTGGCAGATCAAAATATCGGCAGAGTTGTAGTACGCCAGATTTCGTCAAATTTTGTCTCCTCTCAGTACATGAGAATATAAAAAAAATAAGAAAGAAGCAAATATCTGGACTTTCATCCACTGTGATAGGGTATTTAGTTGAAATTACTGATAAACTTCCCATGAGAAGAAACAAAACAAATCAGAAGCCTCAACAGCATTACCATAGTTGGGGTTTGAAGTAGAACTGTCAGAGTCTCAGAGAAGAATCGGAAATCTCGCCCATGTCTTCAAACAGTGAGAGCCAGACTTCAAAATATCATCATTATACTATAGTTAACTATATATGTTGTGGTTTTAGTGTTGTACTGACGTATAATAAACTTGAGCATGCGTGTTGTAACATTTTTAATGCAAAAAATGCTGTTATTATGGTAGGGAATGACAAATGTATATATTGCTGACCGTATATATAGCCTGCTTGAATAGTCTAAGACGGGTTAAAACAAGCCCTAAAGAATACCAGGTTTACCCACACATAGGTAAATTGGGGGAGTTCTGGGTAATAGTTCTTTAATCTAGAGGGGTAAATTCTGTGACGCCAGATTGATCTAGCACTCTTTGTCTGAACCAAGGGGTAAATTAGTAAGATTTGACATTTCTACAGCTAACTTTTTGATAGTTCCTTTCCATTTTTAATCTTTTTTCGCCATGATAGCATTTAAATATTCCATCCATTACATTTGGTTGCTCTTAAATTTTTTTTAAGGGACTGCATTAATTCTTATCACCTCTGATTAATTATTAAACCTGTCAATGAGTCATCTTCTAATGGCACATGTGACCCAAGATATGGATATTTTGAAAATTTATGAGCAATAAATCCACCAACATATTCAAAACCCCCTTTGTTTATTGCTTCCCCAAGTTATTCAGTGTCAGTCTCATGTAAGCTTTCAGCAAAGCAATATTTCTTTTCTTCTGCACGGAAATTCTCTGGACGAAAGACTCAATCCATGTAGCAGTTACTCATTATAATTGTTATGGGAAGAAGTTATCATATCAAACAAACAATAGAATGTGCCAGCTGTTATGTTAACTCCTTTGCAATTATTGTCTGCATTATATCTTTCCCTAAAAGATGACACCTGATTCTTTGCTTAACTACAACTGTTGACAGATGCTGACAGTGAGCTCCCATCTATCGTAAGGAGGCAAAGAAATATTGAAGTCCATCCTAATTTAGTTCGTATGTTACTATAAGAACAACCGTAAATAGCAGAACAACAAAGCATTTTATGTATAGGTACATATACCATAAACGATAAAACTGAATGTTGTACAAGAAAAGAAAACTAAACTATGTATTACAGATAAGAGTCGAATAGAGTATATTGTTAAACTAATTACAGAGGGTTTCCCGACTCTAGGATCTAGTCTTGCCAAAGTCAGTCGCCACCCAAGTTAAGTGGAATAGGTTAGTTAGCTTACCTGATTATCAAATATCTCCATATGTTCGGACATATATTCGCACACTCTCTAATAGGTCTACGTTTACCAGCTTTTAACAGGCCACTCGGGCGAACATGTTCTTACAAGTGAGTGGGTTGACCATGCGAGAAGCTCATCATTACAGATAATCTTTTGTAATGTATATAATAGGGTTGGAGTAATTACAAATGAACAAATTAGTTACAATTTCTTAAAAAAAAATAATTACAATGCAAATAATAAGCGCATTTGGAAATCGTAATTACATTACATTTACAATAAAAAAAAACTGAATTTCAATAATGATTACAATTACAAGGGATTTGTAATTGTAATTCTTTGGCACATGAAACTGCATTGACGGAAGCAAATCGAGCTAACAGGTTTTCATAATTTATTTCCAGAAGCATAAGTGATAGAAAAGCAGAGGTGATATTAAACAAGTATTTATTAACGCTAGTAAGGAAACAATTGGATTATGCAACTCAGTTCTGGTCACCTTACTATAGAATGGAGACTAACAGTAAATGAAAGACCGTTTGTTCTCGTTCTATACGCGTTACCTACAGGACACAGTCAGGAACTGGGCGTGACCATAACGCGCGATGCTGCTCCCAGTGGCGGAGCACCAGCAGATTGAGGTCTTATGAGTAATCCATCCCTCCTATTGGAGCCTGACCCTTACCACTTCAATTTTATATTTACAATTAAATTACAAATTATCTCATCCTGTTATTAATTAAATTTTAATAGCTTACTATAATTTCATTTTCCAATACAATTGCATGTAATTCTGTTATTAATTACATTTCAATTTGAATACGATTACAATTACCCCAACCCTGGTATACAGGCAGAAGTGTAGGAAAACGATGTTGGCAGCAAGCAGTATGCGCAGTGATAAACATGTTGACCCAGTAATGAAATAAGCCAATAAGTAGAATAAATTAGGCACCATTAGTCTGTACATGGCATGAATCTGGAGGTGGAATCTCTGAAGTAATGCTTTTCAATGATTTGCAAAATAAACTCATACATGGGTGCATATTTCTTTGTGCTTACTCACCAATCAACTAACTACAAAATCACCTCATACGTGGTCGGATCCATTGACATATTTGCTTTTAATTTCATCACAGACGTAAATCATCCAAGTAATGTGATGCCCAAAGGACTCCTGACATATCGATATTAAGGTTTGATTGAAAGCGTCGGTATCCAGAAACGTTGCCTTTTCTTGAAAAAAAAAATGATCTCGCTCACATTAATGCTATAATTTTGTTCCTAGAGCGAAACACATCTAAACAGAAGAAAAGTGAACAAATGAGAGCTATATACCCATCCCACTAAGAGAAATGAAGCCCACAGTCGCTGTAGTAAGCAGGAACTAGGGATGAAATAAACACCGAGATACGTAATTATCTGTAGGCAGATAATTAATGATCTTACAATGGTTATTTAGGACAAGAGAAATGGGCCAGTGCCTATAAGATTTATAGTGCCGAAAATAAACTATCCAGAATAATTCAAAAAATTTATAGCATATGGGAAATAAAATATAATTGTGTTAAGATAACTTTGTTCATCTCGAATTGGATTTATTTTGAGGATAAGCACTGATTCTATTACTATTTCCAGTATTGATTAATGTGTTCAGTGGGTCTATGTACTATATAGAAGAAGAACCATAATGTGTTGATTTACGAGTAGAAAGTCGTATCGTCCGATCCTGAAAAAGATATGCTGAGGGATATTTTGTTATGAGAAATCCATTTAGAAAGATGAAGGTCTCAAGGTGTTTGTGATTAAATTAAATATATTTTGTCCTTGAACTGAAGGAGGAGAGATTACAGTCAGTCAGAGCTTCACCAGACGATCGATGAGAGGTGCTAGCGCCCAACAAGGGAGATACAGTAGATAATTTATTTTTTAAACTCTGGGAAATGGGAAATAAATGGAGAATAAAGCAAAATGGAAAACATACGATTTAGTTATTATAGGGAAGCAAAAGTTCCAATGTGCTAAAGGTTAATTGAAAGAAGTATTTTTTAACGTTGTGGAGATTTTTTTTATTAATGAGACAGCAAAATTCTAAGTTTAGTTTACTCCTGAGAAGGGTTATCAAACAATTTTGAAGCAATATTGAATAGCCGAATGTATATATTTGGGTGAAAATTTCCGTAATTCGAAATTTTAGACACTACTGGGAAAAAAGTAGAATAGAAAACTTCATGGTAAACCTAGTAGATAGAAAGTGCCTTTATACACGAAACATATATTTTCATGTTGAAGCTAAGAGGCTAACACTGATAATATGGCACTGACTTTCTTATGTTAATTTTTCTGTTTACGTATTTCCGCGTGAAGGCTTTAAGCTGACATTTGACCTGAGCTTCTTATTGCTGATTCCCATCTTACTTATTGATAAAGTCAATAAGTATAAGAATTATTTCAATATTCGAATTATCATTATCGTTCTTAGGAATAAAGTTTTACTTGTATTATTGCTTTAATGTCCCTGTGAGAAACATTACCTTAAGCTGTCAGTAATATTTTCCAGGAAAAAAATCCCCATCGTAATCCCGTTCCTTTGCCTTCTTTATCTCCTATTTCTGATATCAACCGAATACCACAATATAAAAGTCGTAAACAGAAGCGGTTCGCTTTCGATCCACAGTTCATTCGTAATACAATAAGTTAGGTAAGTTTGGAAGCAAATGCTTACGGAACATCGCTAACCTATCTAACTTATCCAAAGATTATCTGAAATGGTAATTGTGCAGTTACAGTTGCATAGAGAAAGCATCGCAAATGCAACATTTATGAGAATTAACGGTGTCGATGAGCAATATTTTCCCTTCGTTATATACACGTTCCTGTCTGTTTTGTTTCCGAATGTTATCGTATTTCTATTGTTTCGTTCCAGAGTGTTTCGTACCCTCGTGGCGGCTAGCCAACCCGAGAGCTTATCGCTCCGGATCATTTCAAGGTTCGGTCAACTTTATCTCGAAATTAGGTTCTCGATTCTTTCAACTCATCCAGTACTTTGGCTAATTAATGTCATTTAAATACGAGACAGCCTAATCCTTAGATTGCAAAACTCCACGCGCTAAAAAATGTTGAAAATTATGTCAGTAAGATACGCGATTTCAAGTGAGAGAGTTTTGCGATTTCCGAAAATTGTTGAGATTCTGGCCAACTGGATTGAAGCCATACTGCTTTTTAGAAAGAAACTTATCTGAAAAAGAGAAAAGTCCTGAGAACCAACATCGTCAAACAAAATGGTAACATGAATCCATCAGGAGACCAATGTAAACAAGGTTTTGAGTTAATTTTGTGAGAAATTGAAAAGTAACTACTTCCATCGATCTGCCCACCGGGTTCCTGCCAGATGTAGGAT
>NC_087207.1:81289716-81297216 GCF_015104395.2 Macrobrachium nipponense
CATTCCTTTCAAGATAGGAATTTGAACTAAGCAGCTTTCGTCTTTAAGATATCCTGACCATATAATTGAGAAAGCGATTTATAAAGCAAGCGCAATTTTCTACTGTCCCCCTCAAGACAAAACCAGAGAGACATCCAACAATGAAATAAAAATTCCACACTTAGACAGAATTAAAATGGTGACCCAGACTTGGAAAATCTAATCCTTTTGCTTTTTCCTACCCAAAGTGCACTAGCCAAATCCTTGATTAACGTCCAACAAAGACAAAATAAGCAGGCTCAGGAGTATACAAAATCCCATGCCTGGACTGTGGACCAATCTTAAACATCGGAGTTTAGTGGAAAATTACTTCCCCGGTCAGTTAGGTATGGACAGCAGAACTCACCTATTTGCAACCATATAAATAACCATAACCACGGAATCAACTGGAATTTGTCACATATAATTTATAGCAGCAACTGTCGATGCAATAGAAGGGTGCCTGGGACTCTTCATTTAACCAACAATTAAGAGGACTAAATAGGAGTTATCAACGGGAGTGACCAAAATTGGCTTAACTGTAGATGGCTCTCTTGGTATAAATGTGTGTTTGTGCGTATGTATGTATGTATGTGGTCAAATTAAAGATTTGTGAAAAAATATTATATTATGTTCCATGATGATATATCCTTTCTTACTTATTACGTCTCTCTCGGAACTCTAACACGTCACATAATAGAGCAAAATAATTCCCTGGTCTAATCGCTATAAAGTTCCTTTTATTGAAGGTAGAAAGTTTTCAGCAGTACTTTCCTTATGCGTAGCTGTCTTTTACGTTAATCTGATTTTAAGTATTTCACATTTTTGGCAGATAATTTGGACGAATAGTAAGTAGGTTACAAGTGACTAGAAATTTCTTAATAAAGGTTATTTGTAATGAAATAATATCAGTTCGATGTCTTATCCGTGAAAAATATAATAAAAAATATCAGCTCAGTAATTTAATGGTTTTATAGAAAGTAAATATTATATCCCTTAGGTTTATTTTTCGAGATATAGTTATTTACTTATTCCGTTAAATTATGCTGCCATTGTGGGATTAAGCAATAAAAAGTTCCTGCTGTTATTAAGCCTTTTAACTGGCTTTTTGCGAAAATAGAAATTGACCAAATATTAGTGAGTTACGTTTGAAATAAAACGACAGATTACTATTAACCCTGATACCCTCCTGTTACACGCTGTAAAATGTAAATACGTCCATTAACAAACAGCACTGAACACACGAAATCTTTTTGTATACTAAATTAGAAGGAATAATCTAGACATCACGACGGGCTTGCAGCAGCAATGATTTTATGGTTCCCTCAACAAAAGCAGTGGCTGTCTCTTGCATAAACATGGCATTTGCATGATGGAGGGAATGGAATTTATTCGCCGATCCTAAATGGTATTACAGAAAATCGGTCCATTACTGGATTTAGATCTGGGTAAATCTTATTAGTGGTATTGGATTTGTAAGTCAGGTTTTCTCTTATGAAATCATAATTTATTGGGATGAAAATAGCAGACTTTCCAAGCGTTTTCTCGCTGTAACTGAAATGATTAAGGATGATTTGAGGGTATCATATGTCGAGTAATGTTTTTTTTTTTATTTTATCTTATTCTGTTATTGCCAGGTAATTATTTGCCGTCGTGGCTTGATATATGGGTTATGATTATATATATATATCTATTATATTATTATATATATATATATTATACATTTGTGTATATATAGATATCGATATTATATTATATATTATTATATAGATATATATATATATATCCTATATATATATATATATATATATATATCTATATATATATATAATATATATATATATATATCTTATATTATATATGATATATATATATATATATATATATATATATCTATTATATAATATATATATATATATATATATATATGATATATATTATAGATAGATATATATATATATATATATATATATATATATATATATATATCTATATATATAATATATATATAAACGCAAAAAGCTATGAAGGAAAGTAAAACGAAGGAAGACGTGCGATGCCTTTCCGACATAATATCCTATACTTAGAAAACTAGCATAAATTTTAAGTTAAGTTGACAAAGAAAGGTCGTATGAATAACAAACAGGGTTTATAAAGGAAAATATGTACATAGAATACAACACACCTGGATTATTAATAATCTTCCACAAACAGGGGCACAATGTGAGAGGTTTGCAAAAGGTTAAGTCCAATTGCTTGGAACCAAGGACAAGAAAATTAATAGATTATACAGTGCGATGACTGACTGCACGCAAAATTTTATTTTGGTAGACAATAAAACCTTTTTTGAAAGGTAAACTCATTCACAAAAAATATATTAAACATACATATACAAAGAAAGTATCTATAAGGTAACTAATTTTTAATTAAGTTTATGATTTTATCTTTAAGATCATTCTTAAGCATATTACTTATGCAAGGGTCCAGATAATACAAGCCAGAGCTAAGATCAAAATTACAATTGGAAGTAAGTTGTATAATGGCGGATTCTAAAATATTTCGTGACAAGAAATCTTTTGATCTCTCAATTACTGAACTGCCGTCCCATTTCATTCTGTGTTCATTTTCACCTCACAAAATATTTCAGAATTCACCATTATAAAACTTACTTCAAATTGTAACTCTGATCATAGCTCTGACTTGTATTATCTGGACCCTTGTATAAGTAAAATGTTTAAGAATGACCTTAATGATAAAATCACAGACTTAATTGCAAATTAGTTACCATGTAGATACTCTCTTTGTATATGAATGTTTAATATATATATATTTTTTTGAGAATAAGTATACCTCACGAAAATGGTTTTATTGTTAACTAAAACGAAATTTTGTGCATGGTCAGTCACCGCCCTGCATAATCTCTTAATTGTCTTGTCCTTGCTTCTGAGCCGTTGAAATTAACTTTTTATAAACCTCTTAAATTGTGCCCCTTTTTTTTGAGAAGGTTACTAATCCTCCAGGTGTAATGGGTTCTAGGTACGTACTTTCCTTTATAATCCCTATTTGTCATTTATACAACATTTATTTTGTAAACTTATCTTCATATTTATGTAAGTCTGCTAAGTAAACGACACTGAGTCGAAAGGCCTTGAAGTACTACTTCGTTGAAGTCGTGGAATTCGGGTGGTCGAGGAGTTCAGCCTTCGAAAGTCAGTGATATCTCAAGGAGTATGTGAATATAACGTGTTCTATAAGTACGTTGGGGTTACCGTAATTTCAAAGGGGGTTAAGATATTAGATATTCAAGCTGAGTGATCGCACATACGAAAGGGTTTTCCTGAGTTTATAGAAATTGGGGGGTCCCAGATTTGTTTAGGTATGCTCCAATGCAATGCACAGACGGCCTAAGGTTGTATGAGTGTCTCATGCCGTTTCTCCCTAAAGAAGACGTAAGTGTCTATATTTCTGTTCTTTTTTTTATTATGCTAACAATTTTCTCACTTGCGTATTTAATTTTTTTTTTCTGCGGGAGTAATAGGACAATTTAGAGGTTTGCTTTTAATTGCCATGTATAGGAATATATGTCCTCAACGTGTTTATTTTTTTTTATTTTTTATGTGAGGATGTGTGGGTGCTTACAAAGAGTGGGTCGGTGTTAGCTGATGATGAGCTAGCGATTTAAGGTCGAAGCACAAGTGAGCAACGAGACAGACAGAAGGTTCGTCTCTCTCTCTCTCTCTCTCTCTCTCTCTCTCTCTCTAGTTTTTTTTTTTTTCATCACGCAATGACACAGATGTTGATCAGCTGATAACCTTGACCCTGGGGGTAGTTCTTCATCCCGCAGAATATGGGAAACAGTATAAAGATTATTGATGTTGTTGAAGTCAGGGCGAATCCTAAATGCTAAGGGTTTCTCTAAGAGAGAAAAAATTGCGGAAGCGAAGAATAGTGATCATGTTTTGTTACATAAATTCACGAATGTAGCAGCAGGCGTTCGCCCTTTTCGAAGCATTGTCGATGGCGTTCTTTCCCAGCCAGTGAAGATTTTTATTGAGGGAGTGAATAACTTTTTAAATACCAAGAGAATTAAAAGTGATGCAGAGGCTTTCACAAAGGCAAAAGCCTTGTAGGTTTCCAAAATGGGTGATTTGGCACATCGATGCCATAGTTTTCAGTACGAAAAATGCGGGTCATGGACCGAATTACAAGCATTTTGAGGATAACCTATAAAACAAAGGAACACGGAGATATAATGAGAGATCTAAGAGGTTTCTAGAAGTTAGGAAAGGTCAGAAAACCATGACTGAGCAAACCTCTCAGCTTTTTGACTCAGCAGGAGAATGGATACAGAAATTGAAAAATTCCACAGAAGAAAATGGTAATAATATCTCACTCAATGACGTACATAAATTCTTGCATATTACCCAGCGTCTACACGTCGTCCCGGGAGCCATTGTAGATAGCTTTGATGAAAAGATTGAACTTACACCAGATGAAGAACTGATTTATTACCAAGTTCAGAAACACACGTCCAAATGTCCCACAGTGTATAGTACATTTTTTTAATGGTCCAAGGGGTGCAACACCAAGGGATTTAAATTTTCCTTCTCCCTGCTTGCGTGCAAAAGTGGAATAATGGATGAGAGGGATCCCATGAATTTAGAACAGCAGTTGCGTTGTTCTTATTGTAATAAGCCAGGTACACAAAGAAAATAAGTAGAGTCAACTATTGTGGAATATGCAAACGTGCAGATCACTTTTAGCAATCTTGTCCGCATCAGAAACAGAGGGATGCAAGACACACACCTCAGAAAACTGGGAGTTCTAATTTGAGTCCTTCCAAAGTAGGCTACTCAAAGGGGCAGAGATCTGCAAAATTTTTAGAAAGTCAATGATCAAAAAGGGTACAGATGATTTGTATGTGCCATTGCGGTCTCGTGGGCGACGACGCAGAGCCCAAGCCAATTGTAAAAGGATTAGTGGGAAATATGAAGATCCCAGTTTTTACTGATACACGAGCGTTCAGTTGATTTAATTTATTATGATCTATATCAGTCCATGTTCTCCCAATACTCTTTGAAACCCTCAACGTGATGGTGTGTTATGAGTATGCCATAGATTATATACCTTAGGTTTTATGAGAGTGTGGTTCCCTCTAGTGTTGGTTTCTGGGTGATAGAGTGTTGATAGAACCATTTTTGGTGATAAAAGAGGTTGCATTAGGCAACATACTTTTGCTGGGCCATCCTGCATGTAGGAGACACAGGATATCAATCCATACAGGTGTTAGTGGCATAACGGTTTGGATACCAGGCGTTTTTATTGCATACGTGTATGTGTGTAGAACTGAAGTAAATAAGAATACTTAAGTTAATATGGGGGATAGTGGTGATAATAATCTCAGTGGCCACAGCAGTGTTAATGGGGATATTAGTGATCATGGCAGTCCTAATAAGGATATTAATGATTGATCATGGCAGTGTTAATGCAGATATTAGTGATCACAGCAGTGTTAATGAGGATATTACTGATCACAGCGATGTTAATGGTGATACTGGTGATCACGGCGGTGTTAATGAGTATATTAGTGATCATGACGGTGTTAATTGGGATACTGGTGGTCACGGTGGTATTAGCAGGTATATTGGTGATCACGGCAGTGTTAATGGGTGTATTGGTGATCACGGTGGTGTCAATAAGTATACTGGTGTTCACAGTTTTGTAAAGGGGGTATTAGTGATCACTGTGGTGTTAATGGTGTTGTTGGGATCAACGGTGGTGCCATAGTATACTGGTGGTTCCAAAGTTTTGTAAAAGGGGGTGGGTATTAGTTATCATGGTGGTTTAATGGGGTTTATAATGGTGATAGTGGTGGTAATATTGGCAGCATCAATAACATGGTATGGTTAATAACGGTGATATTGATAACAGTGGTGATGCTGCTACCAACATTGGGATTATGGCTGATGGAAAGGGGGATACTTATATAAATAAGGGTGATATTCATGCAGATGTGGAACAAGGGGGTACTATGTATAATGAACACAAATATAAAGCAGTTTTATCAGAGGATGTTATTTTAAATCCAGGTCCAATGATTATGATGAAAGTCAAGCTAAGGGAAGTGAAAATGCCCAATGAGGTATGTATAACTGAGGTTATGAAAAATTAAGAGGTGTCATTAGCACCGTATCAGTGAACATGGTACCAAATACAGCAATTATTTTTATAGAATTTTTGAATTGTAATGATACAGGTAATAAACATCAGAAGAATACGTATGTGTTAGACCTCCAAGATTAGGGTAGGGACAGCTGTTCAGTGGCTATTGTAGAGGAAAAGACTGAGTTTTCAGGGGTGGAATGATAAAAAGGAAGAATATCTTTAGGAACACTTTGCCAATATAGACTACAAGGAGCATATATAAGCTGTAAAGGAAGTTTAGGCTGAACTTGGGGATACATTAGTGCTGACTAATGTGTTAGAACATAAGGTGAATCTAGAAGGAGTTACCAAGCCCATATGTATTCCCACATACCGTATACCTTACAAAATCAGGCAACAGGCAGAGAAAGAGGTTAGTATATGGGAAGAGGAATTATTAGACCCCGTGTGTCCCCATACAGCTTTCACTTGTCGGTGGTGCCTAAGAAGGACGGCTCTGTTCAAGTATGTGTGGATTTCAGAAAATTGAACAAGAAAATAATTCCTGACTGTCATCCGGTCTGTTGTATACCAGACCTTTTTGTAGAAATTGAGGAACATAGAATATATTCATCAATAGACCTTATGCAGTGATTTTTGCAGGTTTGTCTTAGTGCAGATAGTCACAGACTCACTGCATTCTTATTGCCTAAGTGACATTTTTAATTAACCCAGATGCCTTTATGAGGTAGTCCTGTGACTTTCACGAGGTTGGTGCATTAATGTTTGCCAAACCTAAACCCTAGCAGCAAGGCTAAAAGTTCTAACTTAGGAATTGTTAACTAGGCTTGACTACCTGAACTTCTCCCTGCGTAACATAGGCTATGGTGCCATAAGCCTTACTGGAGGCATCGGAAAATAGATCCAATTCAGTCTTTCCTACAATGTTCCCTCTGTTAAACTTGAACGTGTAGACATTATTTAATTCATCAAATACTTTACTAGCTTCTTCTTCATGTTCTTTGGACAACACATTGTCCCAACCCACGCTGGCTTCCCATAATTCCTGAAAGAAAATTTTTCCCTTGACGAAAATGGGACTGACAAGCCCTAATGGGTCAAAGTTCGCTACTCGTAATGATAGCAACTTTCGTTTAGTGAGTCTGGTGTTATCTCTATCCTTTTCCTTTTCTTTGCAAGGCTTCAAACTTAAACTATCTTCCTGTTTATCCCATATCATCCCTAGCACAGTAACTTCTCACGGTTCCTGGCAATCTATTTGCTGATCAAACTGCTCACTGCTACTAACCCACCCCGTTAACGGTATGTGAGCTTCGT
>NC_087207.1:81312216-81332216 GCF_015104395.2 Macrobrachium nipponense
TTTTAAAAAATCTATTTTTTCTCCACAAACGGTTATCTTTGAAGCTTGCGTAAAGCATCGTACCTTCGATGGCCAAGTAAGTCTATAACCAAATAACCAATTGTTTGTGTGGCCATATTTAGTATATTTGCTTTTAATTATTAACCTCCTGGACCAAGATTTCAATGGGTCTATTAACATCAGCCATGTTATATAGAAGAGATAGTTCTGGCAAATATGAAATATAAATTGGCACTAGTAGAGGAGAAAAAGCTTACAAAACTTCACCGTGTCCTAAAATATCTTGGAACTGCTTAAATAATCTAGAATGAGATGCAAAGTTCAGGAAGATTTAGAATAATCTTCATTAAGAAACAAAATGCAAGGATATCTCACTTAATAACTTTATTCTGTACATGGTATATACTATACTAATTGTACCATCTAGAATCCAAACTTAAAAGTTTTAAGTGATTTTAAAAGGACCATAAAAGTCAGGGAGAAACACATTAGGAAATTCACACTTGCATGACAACCAATCAAGCTTTTAGCAGCTTTAGAAAAAAAAAATAAAAAGCCTTACCATTTACAGGTAAGTATATAAAGTCCACGTTTTATTTTGAGCTGATTCCATAGTACTAAACAGTTATAATAAAAAGCTATTGCATTTGTGTTTTACAGGTTTCACATAACGACACTCGTCACTATCTATCTTTCTGGATAACATTCCTCAAAACCTCATAATGTCAGGAAATTTTTAGACCCGTTTCCTATTTTCACTTTTCTAACCTCTTGAGAACTGGAGCGATTTACTAACATTTCCGTAATCTTCATGAATTGTAAAAGTAATTTTGGAAGAGAATTTAACGTTTTATGAATATCATTATGATATGTACAGGTTGAAGATAATTTTATTTTATAAAATGTAAGCTGTTGGCTTTCTTGTAAAGTTTATCTATTTGAAAAGCAAAAGAGGTCGAAAGCAAAGCATTTCTTTTATTAATTATTGAAGTTATCAACCTTTTGATGCTATTATCATAAATGTTCAAATTTTTCTTGTTTTTCTGCCACATATTGAGTTGCGTCAATTAATTCGTTTATTACACTAAAACAAGTAAAAAATACACCGAAGGAGTCTTTCTTCGGCGCAACGAGTATTATCTGTATAACGTAATAATGCTTTATGGGTCGTGGCCCATGGAACTCTTCCCCACGGCCCGGTGGTGGCCTGTCCTACAGAGTTGCCAGATGCAGAGGTATGGCCAATTTTAATATGTATAAAATAAAACTACTAAGGCATGAGGGCTGCAATTGGTATTACAGCATTCTAGCCCCAGAAGTTCACAAGTTCTGAGGGTGAACAGAAAATTAGCGGACGGACACGCAAAACCATCTCAACTGTTTTATTTTACAAAAAACTAACAGCAATATACTACATGCCGCCTCTTGCTATTTTCTTGAAAGCAAATGAACTATTCCTAAGCTTAGTCTTTGAAAAGGCTGAAATTTTTCAATTAGATTGTTTGTAAGTTTGTAGTTTCAGTTGAGGAAGCAGGAAAATACATAACAAATAACATTCTTGCTTTCAGTTTACTTACTTGGAGGACTTCTGCCATGATGTGCTTTGGATGAACAATTCAACTTGAATCATACTATGAATATTAACAAAAACGAACGATGTATCATTTGTCACGTCTACAAGTGAAGCACAATTCGTGCTTTCTAAGGTCTTAAATAAGTAAGTCATTTAAGGAGTATGTCGTCTAAATGTATGTCATATTCTCCTTTTCCGCATGAAAAGAACTAATAACGATATCTCCTTTCGGTCAAAGTATATCGTCTTTACTTGGGTTATGGTGGATAGCTTGCACATTCATTTTTGCTGTAACTATCCCTGATTAGTGTCTCGCAAATTAGGTTCTAGTCTTTCATTATCTCTCCATATTACAGGATGATTCTGTGATTAGAAATTCCGCTTACCTACACGAAGTTTCACTATAAATATACGATAATGAAGAAAACAAGAAAAAAATCTGCAGTAAGTCTAACAAAAATTTTACAATAGTAATATATGTATATTTATTAGAAGTTTAATTGCAACTAAAAGATTAATATTATTATTATCATTATCATTATTATTTCTTTTTAGTTTATTTTTATTTTGTATATATTTATCATTATATATATATATATATATATATACCATATATATATATATATATATATATATATATATATATATATATATCTTTTCTTTCTTTCTTTCTTTCTTTCTTTCTTCTTTCTTTCTTTCTTTTTGTTTAACACAGTCCTCCGATTCGACTGGGTGGTATATTTAGTGTAGGTTCCGGGTTGCATCCTGCCTCTTTAGTAGTCCATCACTTTTCTTACTATATGTGTGCCGTTTCTAAAAGCACACTCTTCTGCATTAGTCCTGGAGCTACTTCAGCCTCTAGATTTTCTAGAGTCCTTTCAGGGATCTTAGGAGTGTGCCTAATGTTCTTATGATTGTGCGTACTTATACTTTTTTCAACTGGCATATCCCATATCCTTCTATTTGTTTTCTATTTTCAGGTCTCGATACTTATCCATTTCTTCTCTCTCTTTCTTTCTCTTTCAACTCTGATGTCCCATGGTATTGATACATCAATGACTGATACTTTCTTCTTGATTTTGTCAATCAATGTCATGTCTGGTCTATTTGCATGTATCAACCTATCTGCCCTGACATCATAGTCCCAGAGGCCTTTTTCCTGATCGTTTTCTATCACTCCTTCATATTGGTGCTCATACAATTTATTACTACAAGGTAGCTGATATTTATTACACATGCTCCAGTGGAGGGCTTTTGCCACTGCATAATGCCTCTTTTTGTACTGATTCTGTGCAATTGCCAGACATTCACTTGCTATGTGGGTTTATGGTTCCGTTTTTCATATTGCACTTCCTGCATATGGGTGACATGTTATTTCCATCTATCGTTCTTTGAATATATATGGTTCTTAGGTCCTGATCTCGTCCCCTTGTTATCATTCCTTCTGTTTCCTTCTTGAGTTCTCCCCTCTGAAGCCATTGCCATGTTTCATCACTGGCGAGTTCTTTAGTCTGTCTCATGTATTGTTGTGCCGTTCCTCTGTTCTGTTTGTCAATCTCCTGTCTGTATATTTTTGGGTCTTCATCTACTTTTATCTGCCCTTCTTCTCATGCACTCTTGAACCACTTGTCTTCACTGGTTTTACAGATATTGCCCCAGTGCTCTGTTCTCGATGTTGATGCAGTCCTCTATGCTTTGTAGTCCTCTCTCTCCTCCATTTCACGTTATGTATAGTCTATTTGTATTTGCTCTCGGGTGTAGTGCTTTGTGTATTGTCACATGTTTCCTAGTTTTCTGGTTTATGCTGCAGAGTTCTACCTTTGTCCATTCCACTACTCCTGTGCTCTATCTGATATTTGGTACTGCCCATGTGTTTATGGCTTTTATCATATTTTAGGCGTTGAGTTTTGTCTTGAGTATTGCCACAAGTCTCTGCGTATATTCTTTACTGATCGTGCCTCTCCTTCCATTATTCCCAGGTCTTTGTATCCTGTCTCATGAGTTGGATGTTGCTCCCTTCTGATAGCTTTATCCCTTAAGTCCCTGTCACTTTCCCCTTTTGTATGTTGACCAAGGCATATTTTTCTATTCCAAACTCCTTCCTGATGTACCTGATACAATTCTTACGATCTGGATTAGGTATCTGTTTCCTTGATGCTCTTACCATAGAGTTTGCTGTCGTCCACGAACATCAAATGGTTATTCTGTAGTCTCTTTTCTTGAGTTGGTATCCAGCATCCATCTTCTGCAGTACTTTTGTCATGGGAATCATGGCTACTAGGAAGAGTAGTGGGGACAGTGAGTTGCCCTGATGTACCCTCTCCTGATATTAACCTCTGCTAGTGTTATTCCAGAGCTTATAAGTATTTTATTCCAGCTATGCATTGTATTTCATAGGAAACTGATGGTGTATTCCTCTGCCCTATATATTGCCAGGCATTCTATTAGCCATGTGTGTGGTATCATGTCAATGGCCTTCTTATAGTCAATCCATTCCATGCTTAGTTGTTAGTTTTTTCCTTCTCTTACTTTTCTTCATTACTATTTTGTCTATCAGGAGCTGGTCTTTTGTGCCCCTACACTTCCTTCTGCAGCCTTTTTGTTGGTGGGGTATGGTGTATGTATCCTCTAGGTAGTTGTATAGCCTTTCAGTGATGATACCTGGTAGTTACTTCCGCGTTATTGGAATGCAGGTGATAGGCTTGATAGGCTTGTAGTTAAAGGCTATATTTCCCTTACTCTTGTCTTTCTGTACGGATGATGTTCTCCCTTTGGCCATCCACTTGGGTGCATGGTGGTTTGTGATACAATGTTGGAGTTGTTCTGCTATTCGTGGGCGTAGAACCCTGAAGTTTTTGAGCCAGTATCCATGGACTTCATTAGGACCTGTGGATTTCCAGTTGGGCATTTTCCTTAGTTGGTGTCTGATTGTGTCTGTCGTTATCTCAGTGAATCTTTGTTTTATTCTTCCTGTTTTTTCTGCTTCGACTTTCTGGAGCCATGTTGCATGTTTGTTGTGTGATACCGGATTACTCTATGTGTTTTCCCAGAGTCTCTTACTTGGTTTCGCTTCAGGAATTTCTTGGTGGCTGTCTTCCCCTGTTAATTGGCCTTATATTCTTTTCTGGTTGGTTCCGAATAGTTTGTTCTGTTGGTATCCCTTATTCCTGTTCATGTACCGTTGGATCTTATGTGCTTTGGCCTTAAGCTTGTTTTACATCATTTATTGTGTTGTTTAGTCTCTTCTCCTGTACTTTGTATTTCTCGTTCAGTTCCTCCCTTGTTGTCCTTGCATCTTAGCCTTTTTTTTTTTTTTTTGTCATCTCTTTCAGTTTACTCAAGTCAGATCTCATCACCATAATTTGCCTTTCCTGGCCCCTTTTCTAAGGCGGTTGCTGTTTTTGTTTTTGTTGGGTTGGTTGTGCTGGTGGTGTTGGTGTTCTTATCCCCATGAGTTCTGCTACTAGTCTTGTTCCTGCATATTATTATTATTTTTTTTTTTTTCTTTTTTGTATTATTATTATTTTTTTTTTTTTGCTCTATCACAGTCCTCCAATTCGACTGGGTGGTATTTGTATAGTTGGGTTCCGGGTTGCATCCTGCCTCCTTAGGAGTCCATCAATTTTCTTACTATGTGCGCCGTTTCTAGGATCATACTCTTCTGCATGAGTCCTGGAGCTACTTCAGCCTCTAGTTTTTCTAGATCCTTTTCAGGGATCTTGGGATCGTACCTAGTGCTCCTATGATTATGGGTACGATTTCCACTGGCATATCCCATATCCCTCATATTTGTATTTTCAGATCTTGATATTTATCCATTTTTTCCCTCTCTTTCTCTTCAACTCTGGTGTCCCATGGTATTGCGACATCAATGAGTGATACTTTCTTCTTGACTTTGTCAATCAACGTCACTTCTAGTCTGTCTGCACGTATCACCCTATCCGTTCTGATACCATAGTCCCAGAGGGTCTTTGCCTGATCGTTTTCTCATCACTCCTCAGGTGGTGCTCGTACCACTTATTACTGCAAGGTAGCTGATGTTTCTTGCACAGGCTCCAGTGGAGGGCTTTTGCCTCTTTTTGTACTGGTTCTGTGCAAGTGCTGGGCATTCGCTTGCTATGTTGGTTATTGTTTCATTTTTCGTATTGCACTTCCTACATATGGGAGAGATGTTATTTCCTTCTATCGTTCTTTGAACATATCTGGTTCTTAGGGCTGATCTTGTGCCGCTGTTATCATTCCTTCAGTTTCCTTCTTTAGCTCTCCCCTGTGTAGCCATTGCCATGTGTCATCGCTGGCTAGTTCTTTAGTCTGTCTCATGTATTGTCCGTGCATTGGTTTGTTGTGCCTGTCCTCTTTTCTGTTTGTCATTTTCCTGTCTCTGTATATTTCTGGGTCTTCGTCTACTTTTATTAGTCCTTCTTCCCATTCACTCTGGAGTTGTTCTGCTATTCGTGGGTGTAGGGCCTTGAAGTTTTTGAGCCAGTATCCATGGACTTCATCGGGACCTGGGGCTTTCCAGTTTGGTATTTTCTTTAGTTGATGTCTGACTGTGTCTGTCATGTTTGTTTGTTATTATTATTATTATTATTATTATTATTATTATTATTATTATTATTATTATTATTATTATTATTATTACTAATTAAAAAACATAATTTATTGCATTCTTGCATTGGCTGGGCTACAGGGCAGTAACAATAAGTTCGTGTAAAAAATACATAACTCAAATCTAAAACGTTGCTTTGGCAAGAACTGCGAAATGAATCACCCAACAAATTATATTTTCAGCAAAATTTTTCTCCATATAAACATGAGGTCCTTATGTACTGTCAAAGCGATCCCAAAATTTACTAGTATTAATATTTAATGAAATCAAGTGCCTACACCTTGAAAGGTCACTAAAGAATGAGACGAAATCATTTCTTTACACGATAATGGTGAGCAAACGTGCTGGCGAATCAATTTGCTCATTTCTATAAAGTGAACAATTTTATAAGTCATCCGCAACAAAACCAATTTCACCTTCTTTTCCGTAAGTGGGCTATAATTCCATGAACATTTTAAAGAAAACTAATAATTTTTATAAACTGGTTGTAGAAAAATATTAGAAAAGTTATAGAGAAATCTCTCGTTCATCCAGCTGAGGCTCTTCAAATATCTCAAATCAAATAATGTTTACATCCTCATTACTTGAGGTATTCCTGATACTTGTTATAATGAACTTCTCTCACAGTTTTTATTATGACCAAGAAAGCAGAATCATATATACGTTGGGGCCTGATCATTCATTTAACCAATAAACCAATTAACTTTTGTTTCCTTTTTTACTATAATTTCTTTCTAATATGAGTATTACACTATAAGAGGATTATACAAAATATCGTAGATCGGACCACGCTTATGCCATAATCCCCGATACTGTCACCTGAATATAATGATTTGTAGTCAAGTCTTATATAATTGCATGTCCACGTATTATATGGACCCCTTAAATATTCCAGTTTATTTCACCATTAGATGAACAAGAGAGAGGTGACTTGAAGATTCAACTAATAATTCATTGACCAGTCTGTCATCAATATAAATCATATCCCAAAGCATGTAGTACTTGAATAATCTGAAATCAATGGTCAGGTGACACGCCTTTCTCTAAAACAAGACTTGCCTCTTTGAATAGGAAAATTTACTAAACATTTTATTAAATCATGTATACACACATGCGTGGTAGTAGATGTGTTTCATGTCACCAAGATCACCATAATTTGTTGTGCGTGAAGCACTAGTCAGTGCATTTCAGTGGTTTATGACGACTGTGTGCCTGATAACAGTCTCTCTCTCTCTCTCTCTCTCTCTCTCTCTCTCTCTCTCTCTCTCTCTCTTGCTAGAGCGATCGATGTGAGAGGCTGTGAGCAACTGTGTTCACGCGCTTCATATTTGATTGTGTGTATGTGACTACGATTTCTTGCATGTGATGTGTAGGTATGTGGCTGAAAATTCTCTCTCTCTCTTTCTCTCTCTCTCTCTCTCTCTCTCTCTCTCTCTCTGTGTATATATGTGTAGTTGAGTTTGTATGTGTTTGCCTTCTTCACATTTTCATCGTGTTCGTAAAATGTGGTTTAGCTCTTTTGTCTTTTCTCAATGTTTAGCTTTGGATTGTGTATAACTTAAATATATACTGGTATTATTCATTTTTGTATATCTAAAAAATAAAAATTATAGTTATAGCTATAATAAATTTTTTTTTTTTTTTTTTTTTTTTTTTTTTTTTTTGGCGAAAGAACTCATCACCCTTATTAAATTACAGTTTTTGGCATAAATAGAATTATGAAGAGAGTGACAATATTATCTCTGACAACTGCATGAGTTTTTTCAAATGGAGCTTTCTTCATCGATTTCACAAACCTTAAAGTTTCTCTGTCTTCATTCGGAAGCCCCCTCAAGAGTCATGGAGGAACCCCATTTTGCAGAATATAGTTGTCTGCCAACTCCATTGTAAAATGCCCGGAAAAACATGCTCCCTCCAGAATCTCAAGAGGGCTGCTTACTATAATTTTGATTTTAATTCATATAAATAATGACATTAAACTCGACTCTAATTTGCCACCATGAGACATAATAATAATAATAATAATAATAATAATAATAATAATAATAATTAACATATATATATATATATATATATATATATATATATATATATATATATATATATATATATATAATCTCTGGAGGACTGCTTATTATAAACTACTCAAATTCATATAAAACAATACATTATACAGGACTCAAAATCTCCTTGTAACCAGTTATTCACCTTATGCTCCATATCCTCACGAATATCACCCATATTTGTATATATGACCTCCATATGATCATCTGTCACACCCATTTCAGTATCAGTATCACCCATGTTAATATTAGTATCACCTATATTAGTATTCACCTCCATTTCATGTATACTCAAATATGAAATAAAAAAGGACTGTTTCACCAACTTTTACACCCCCAACACCTGCATGGGCAGATATCCTGTTTCTTCTACATGCAGGGTAGCCCAACAAAAGTCTGTTGCCAAAGACAACTCCTTTCATGACCAAAAATGGTTCCACTATCACCTGATCATCCAAGGAAAAATTAAACCTTTGTGGAACCCAAACACTTCAATTTATAGGCTTGAATGTCACACACCATCTCCACAAAAGGTTTCAAAAGGCATTGGGGAAATATGGACTGATATAGATCGTAGTCCATTAAATTAACTGTCGCCCCCATATCTATAAAAATCGAGATTCCAAATCCACCTACTGTCCCTTTCACTACCAGCTTTGGCTCAGGAGCATCCCACACAAGCCCCTCGTGGCATGTGCAATTCACCCTTTTCCCTTTTGTGGATTGATCTTCCAAAGATTTTGCCAGTCTCTAGATGCTTTTGATTAACATGCTTAAGGAGCTTTCTTATTGGGACTACGAAAAATCTGTGGTGGAGGTCTAGCATTACTCTGTTTTTGGGATGGATGAGGCTACTAAACATGCTCTGAGCTTTTGCACACCCCACAATATCTAACTCAGCAATACTTCCTGGTATGCCCGTGCCTATACTGATCATCAATGCATCTGTTGTGTTGGACCTATAGATCCCCTATTATTATCCACTTTGTCACACAACTAAAACGAAGTAAAACTTAAATCCCCTTGTATTGGGTTAATTGGAAAGACCCCTGGAACATTCTGTGTGCCATAGAAAAAAATGTGTTATCAACTGTGGGACATTTCGACGTGTGTTTGCGGACCTGAGAAAAAATCAATGCCTCATCATAGCTTCAATCGTCTTATCAAAGCTATTTACTATGGCGTCAGGGTCGTCATGTAGAAGCCAGGTAAAATACAACAACAGGTGGAAATTTTCAATGGAGATGGCGTTATGATTTACCCAATCGGAATTTTTAAATTTCTCTACCAACGCACCTGTTACATGGAAAAGTCGAGAACTAAACTCAGTCATCGACCTCTGGACTTTCCTGATCTTATAAAAACCCTTCAAATCATGGACCATATCTCCACGCTTCTCAGCACCATAGGCTGTCCTGAGAAACGCTTGGAGGTCGCTCCAAGTCTTGCACTTGGTGAACTGAAAGCTACAGCAGCAATAAGCCAGGTCCCCTCTATTAAGATCTTATAGGGCTTTGGCTTCCCCGAATGCCAGTGAGTCATTTTTTATTCCTTTGGCATTTACAAGATTATTTACATCTCAATGAACATCTGCACTGATTAAGAAAGAACTCCGTCCTCTCGATTCCTTGAAATGGACGAAATCGTATTGAGATTATTGTGACTTTATGGGGCAGAGTCTTGATGTCATCCCCTCCTGCCATTTTGTCTAAATTGAAGAAACTCTAAGTATCAAGGGCACAACCGGATCTCAACTCCATACACGAAAGAAAACCCTGAGAAAAGGGGGAATAAAATTTCTATTTCCCGTTCGTTGAAGATAAAACAAACAAAATACGCCCTAAAGAGGTATAAAAGAAAAAAAAAAAACACAATGGTTCTTCAAAATAACCAGAACCTATAAACAAAACCTTGAGGGGGAAAAAACCACCTGCCTTCCACACGCAAATTAAAGGTTATTCAACCACTTATGTAATTAACCATTTGAATGTCACAGAGATAACCTCAAATCATCCAAACACGAAGGGTTTAAGGAAGACGGGAGAAACAAATGAGGAAGAAAAAGGGAGAAGAGGATGCCGATGAAACTGAACCCCTTTGTTTGCCGACACGTCACCCACTACTTCAATTCATCTGGACGCGCAGAACCTGACAGCCTGACCGCTGTCTCTGGGTCAAGAATGCTAACCACAGCAAAAAGAAAAAGTCAAGAAATCTTTCCCGTTCACTAAACACTCGTTACAACCTTGCGCGCATGTAGTAAAACAAACACACATTATATATATATATATATATATATATATATATATATATATATATATATATATATATATATATATATATATATATATATATATATACGTGTGTGTGTCAGTGTTAAGTGAAGGATAAATTTTTAATTTAACTTCTAATTCTTATTAAGAGTTTGTAATTTTAACTTTTGCTTAATCTTTTTATAGGTTGAAAATGGGACTTCTATGTCTCGTAATGTCGCGGCTATAATAAAGTAACCAGAAAGGGAATTAAGGATGATCCTCCACCTCACACCGACGGATGTCTACTATAGTTGCCACCACACGCTAAGTTGGCGGTGATGCCCCGCCCCTTTTAAGTGAAGGTGGTGATTGGAATACAGCAACTGTTCGTGTGTCTATTCATTTGGGTGTTGAATGCGCTTGCAAATACTAATTCGAGTTGTTTTTCCTGTAGCAGTCAATTATAGTCTTTAAAGAAAAGAAAAATCTACGTCAAATAGTTAACACGTCTGATTAATTTGAGCGTACTATGATTACATTATAATTCAAATTGTCAAAGTGAAGGATTTTACGCATTTTCGAATGCAGTCTACTTCATTTATCTTAAAAATGTGGGAAATATAAAAAAGATAGGTCAAAATCATGTTAATCATTAAAGTCGTTTAAATACGGAGATGCTATATAAAATATGTATGGTAGTCTCAATTTCCAGATAACATGTTTAATGCTTAAAAGACATGCGTCTTATGTAGGGGGGCAAAATGCTCACTTGAATAGACAGTTACTGAAATTGGAGGGAATTTCAAACCCAGTAGTTAACCGAGCTAACCTAGATTAAATGGGAACAGCTACCAGCACAGTTACCATTCCGAGATATACATACACTGAAGTACAAAGAGGAGTGTCTTGACCTCAGTAATGGAGGATTTCTTGAAAGACACCAAACGTATTGGATGGATAATGAGCCAGACGAGAATCATTGTAATGAAGGTCTTCAACTATCTCCGTGAGAAGGAATGCGAAGATGATATTTTGGAAAGGACTGCTACTGCAACGGGAATATATGTCCGCTCCATTCAGCGAATAAAGCAACAACACAAGCTTGGAGAAGTGTACTCCCCACCCCCTAGGACCAGAACATCACCAGTAACGGGAGCTTTGGATAATTTTAATAAGGCTCGTGTACGTCGGGAGATAATTGCTTTCTACGAAAGAGGTGGAATCCCAACAATCGAGAAATGACTGGAAAAGGCGAAGACGCCACTTGTGACTTTCCCTGGTGCTTATACGTCCCTTCTCAAGGTTGTTAAGGAACTTGGGTTTGGCTATAAAAAGGTTGAAAGTGGCAGAAAGTTGTTAGTGGAGTGGAACGATATTGTTCTTGCATGAAATAAATATCAATATCTAAGACTTATTGATGAAAACAGAAAATCCGACACTCCAAGGCCAGAAATATACGTGGATGGAACATTGGTCAATCAAAACGAGTGTGTTAACAAATGTTGGACATTATTCGATGGAATTGTTGGTCCAAGAGTGAAAACGGGAAAAGGAGCTAGATTTATCATAGTGCATGCTGGGGGAGAAAATGGATTCGTACCTGGAGGATTGCTAATTTTTCGATCGAATAATGGTAATAAGCCGATTACCATGAAGTATGAACCATACAAGCTTTCTTGCAAACATTCCAGTTAGGTGTCTCATTGTCTTAGATAATGCTTCATATCATTCCAAAATATCAAACAAAGCACCTGTCAGCAGTTCAAACAAAGCGGAAATCGTCTCTTGGTTAACCAAACACAATATAGCTCATGACCCTTCTTTTACCAAATGCGAACTTCTTGATGGGGTAAAGCAGCACAAGTACCTATAGGAGTATGAAATTGACAAAATCGCTCGACATGCTGGCCATAAGGTACATACTTAGACTTCCTCCTATCATTGCGAATTCAACTTCATAGAATTCATTTGGGCACAAATAAAAAATGAGGTTAAGAAATGCAATTCAAATTAAATTCGGATTTTGACAAGCATGGAACATATAACTAAACGTGCAATAGACAGTAACCACAGAGGACTGGAGGTCATGTATTTGTCACACAAGAGAAGTGTAGGATATTTATAGAAGAAATGATCTAGTGCGTGACCATCTAACTGAAAAAAAATGATTATAAACATCGCCAGTGTAGTGAGGAGTCAGAAAGCGATGATTGAAGTAATTGCTGTACTTGAATGAAATGTTTAAAGTGCCAATGACGAATGAATTTGTTATATTGAGGTATTGTTTGATGTATCCAATGATGATTCAATTAGTTTTCTTTTGTTGAGTCAATTAAATGTTTGATGTATAAAATGTATTTTACCTAAATATGATTACATATAATTGCAGCAAGTATCTGAACTAAAAGATTGTTAGACTGGGCTATAACACACCGAAAAGTATAGTTATCTGTAGCAAAATATAAAGATGGCAACACTGATTTACTCAGTCAAGTTGTCTACGATGAGCGAGCTGTCAGAATCAGCTGATCACTGAGTGGCTATTTATCTGGACATTTCACCTCCCCAGTCCCATCATGCATATTTTGTGGTGTCTTATGATTCATATAATCATGTAGCATATTTATAGGTATGCAATCGACAGTATATAAGTTATTATGAAACATGGCTTGTATTAATTGTTTTTATTCAATTCATATTTAACATAATGCCCTGAAATAACGAATTGTTACATTCGACAATAATTTTTTGCCTTCGCTTCGATTTCCTGTAATATATATAAATTCTTTTTTCCTACTCCGAATGACATTTTAATTCTGTGAAAGAATTTCTAGCTAGTTCTCCAATAATTAAACTTTTACATAGGAAATGGAAAGAGGATTATATCATATCAAAATATTTTCTATGAAAATACGGATAAGGACTCGAACTAAGTGGGCGGGTCATCACCGCCAACTTTGCTGTATATATATATAATATATATATATATATATATATATATATATATTATATATATATATATATATATATATATATATCCCTGTAAGGATTGTGATAAGTCATAAGCGCTCAAGTTAGGGCCGGCAACCACTCACGTCAGATGGGATTTGTCATGCCCGATCGAAATGGGTGGGGTTTAAGCAAGTTTGAATGTGAGTGGGGTGTTTTTAGGTCAAGTCAGACCTGATCAAGCCAGGAAGTCAAGCCGGATCGACAAACCTGCCAGTTGAGGTTTGAATTGAGCAACTTACGGTACGACACGACAGTCAAATAGGGGTTTTTCAGATTAAGCTGTTCAGAAATGATGGTTTGACCGTGAGTGGTGTCTTCGACGGGGCTTGATGAACTAGGAGGTTCGTTTACCAAGACGCGGTACCGAAGAGGATATCGTTCAACATGTCAGACTTTCGATAGATAAAGAGTTCTGGAAGGGGTTCTTCGAGATCTATAAGTCGTAGCAATGTCTGTGGTATATAAAACTTAAAGAATATTCTGACAAACACAAAAGAATTACAGCTTATCAATCCATATTCGAGAAACTAAAGAAAAAGTGTCCTGATGCAACGAAAGAAATGGCGAATAAGATATAAATAATAAAAATATAAGACCTTCATATCGGAAAGAATTAAGGAGAGTAGAGACATCAAAGAAATCAGGAAGTGGTGCATAAGACGTGTCGTTTCTTAGACTGATATATATACATCTTTTTCTTATTTCTTTACATACTGAATTTTGTAAAATTTTATAGAATTGCAATTTACCTTATGAGTGTAAACAAAATTGAATTACATAAAACTTTCATTCACTACACTGATGTTGGAAATTTAAGATCCTGGAGTAACGACAAGGTTTCAAAGTACCAAATTACGTTATATATATATATTATATATTATATATATATATATATATATATATATATATATATATATATATATATATATATATATATATATATACATATATATATATATATATATATAATAATATTACATATATATAATATATATTATATATATATATATATATATATATATATATATATATACAATCATTATATATATATATATATATACTATATATATATACAATATATAATATATATATATATATATATATATATATATATATATATATATACATATATATATATCTATATATATATATATATCTATATATATATATATATATATAATATATATATTTCATAATTTTAGTCGTGAGTTTTTTTAAACAGTCGTTAGAACTAGCCGTGCAGGACATGACTTTCATTTTTAATGGCTTTTTATACAGACAAGTGGAGGAGTAGCAATGGGATCCCCACTGGTCCGACACTTGCTAATATTTTTATGTGCTCTTTGGAGGAGCGTATGTTTGATGATTGCCCCCTTAGCTTCTTGCCTCAGTTTTATCGTAGATACGTTGACACTTTCGCCTTATTCCGAAGCAATTTTAATGCGGAACAATTCTTGGAATTTGTCAATGGCCTACACCCTAATATCAGATTTTACACTCGATGGAGAAGAAAATAAAAACAAGCTTCCTTTCTGGATGTTCTAGTGTCCAGGAACGAGGAAGGCTTCTACACGGGTGTTTTTAGAAAAAAGACTTTTCTGGGTAGGTATCAACTTTTATAGTTCTTGCTTTTATAATTTTAAACTTTAATACTATCTCAACTCTCTTACACAGGGCCTTCACCCATACCTCTAACTGGTTTACTTTTAATGAAGAAATTAAATACAAAACATTTCTTTGTGGACCCACACACCCCCATATCTTAAAACAATAACTGCTTCCCAAACAAACTTTTGTTTAAAATGCTTAAGAAAATGCTTGATGCCCGATGCATAGAGGTGCCAACGGTTTTGACAGTACCAAAATTAAAAATGTTTGCTAGCTTCCCTTTTCTTCATGACAACCTCTTCAGAAAAAAGTTCCTGGCAATTATTCAAAAGGAAATCCTGGCACTGAACCTTATAATCGTCCCAAAAAATCCATTAAGTATCGGATCCCTGTTTAAAACGAAAGACCGCCTTAGTCCTCTTCTAAAATCTAATGTTGTATATAAATATACTTGCCCGAAATGTGATCACGGGACGTATGTGGGTTGTACGAAGAGGTTGCTAAAAGTGGGAATAGATTCTCACAGGGGCTTAAGTTTTAGAACGGGCAGCAGATTAACAAACCCCGAACAGTCAAATATCAGTAACCACTCTAAATCATGTAAAACATATATTAATGATAAGGATTTTACTATATAGGCCAAACACAAAAAGAAAACGACCTAGCAACCTTGGAATCCATTATGATAAAAAAGATAGTTCCGTCCTTAAATACGCAATCCTCCTCTGTTCAGTTGTTCATCGACCTAGGAGTGCTTGTTATATTTTCTAAAAATTCTCTCAGTCACTGCCCGTTCTTTGCGAGGATAAGGTACAGAGTAGCCTTACTGTTTTAGTGTTATTTATATTTTTTTTTTATTTTTTACAGACATCTTAATTCTTGTATGTTGTTTTGTAATTTTTAAATAATTTTAATGTAACTGTACTTTACTTAATTTTAGCGATTAGTATGTTTTTCTGTTTTAAGAGATTCATAAATTTCTAAATATTCTACATTCTGATGTAGAAGTTCATTGAATTTTTAAATATTGCGTAATTTTTATGAATTATTGCAGGTGCGTAGTTTTAATGATCATGTGTTTATCTTTAACTTATAGTCCTTGAGGATGCGACTATGAGTCGTGAAACGTTGGTGAAATAAATGTACCTGAGTACGATGCCTTTCCCTATGTGTTCCCCTAATGAGATGTACCTAGAGCCACAGCTCCGTCCTCTAAGGATATATATATATAAATATATATATATATATATATATATATATATATATATATATATATATATATATATATATATATATATATATATATATATATATAGTATATATATATTTATGTGTGTGTGTGTGTGTGTTTATATGTATATGTGTATATGTGTATATCGTATATATATATATATATATATATATATATATATATATATATATATATATATATATATATATATATATATATATATATATATATATATATATATATATATATATATATATATATATATAGATATATAGATATATATATATATATATATATATATATATATATATATATATATATATATATATATATATATATATATATATATATATATATATATATATGTATATATATATATATATATATATATATATATATCTATACATCTATATATATATATATATATATATATATATATGTGTGTGTGTGTGTGTGTGTGTGTGTGTGTGTGTGTGTGTGTGTATCCTATGAAATATATTGACAAATATTCAGTTGCTTTAATAAAACTCTAATAAACAAGTGTTTCAAGAAAACTCTAATAAACAAGTGTCTGGCACTAGCAGAAACTCATCATACGAAAGTTCAAGCCTAACTTGTATCAAAGGCAGCATATATATTTTATACATATACTGGAAACATCAATATTCAAAATAAAGCTTAGAATATAGGCGCCGACTTTGACGCAAGTTTCGTTTGAGCTTTTATATAAACTGCTCCATTAGAGTGTCGACGATATTGCCTTTAGCCAAACGGAGATGTAAATATGGAATCATTACATTTAGATTATATAAGAAAAAAATACTTTATATAAAATAAAATATTGGAGTTACTCAGAACAGAAATTCTGGGAAAAATATTGAAATATATCAATTGCCGATTACTGATTAAATTTATCTGTAAAATCATAATTTATCTACTTGTATAGTAGGATATTATGATAACATGTCGGGTACAATCTAGAATCGGTATTTCTACATTTTTAATATACAAATCCAATTATGATTTTTTATAGCCGAATTTCAAGCTGAAGAGCATATTCTGGGGGAATAAAAAATGATGGTCGAACAATAACAGAAAATTATAGCAGAATACTGATTACTAAGTGAAGATATGATAATAACAATAATCGAACATAAAGAATATTGCTAATTGGAGAAAATATTGCTGTTGATAGCAATAAATCTTTATGTACTCCATTACTAAGCTCCGTGGAGTATAAGTTCCTGAGGATGGAGCAACACGAGAAAGAGATAAAATGGACGATGGACGATAGCTTAACGAGTTTGTACATTTTTCCCTTTTTCCCTTTTTCCTCCTCTCCTGATATATATACTATATTATATATATATATATATATATATATATATATATATATATATATATATATATATATATATATATATATATATATATATATATATATATATTTATGTATATACATATATATATATATATATATATATATTATATATATATATATATATATATATATATATATATATATATATATATATATATGTATATATATATATATATATATATATATATATATATATATATATATATATATTTTTTCTTCCTTATTTTACCAGCCGTCTACAAACATGACTGTATTCTCTATTGTTAAAATTTTTCTCCTGCTGACGAGCGCCTGAGGGTTTGAAGGTTGTTTTTAATCTTACCTATTCAGCTTTTCTTTCATGACTGCATTTTTAATTTCACACTAATGTTTTAACTCATTTTCTTCATGGCCATTTTTCGCTTTCATATCAATGAGCTGCATTTAGGGGCTGTTTTATGAGTAGGAGTCCACGCTGACGTAACGTCAGCTTGTAGCTAAAGCAGAACAGTAATACAGTAGGAATCCGAAGACCTTTTATGGTCAAAAGCGCGTTGAATTTCAGTATTTTGAATTACAAAAGTGAAAGGGTAAATATATCAAGCTGGCAGAGTTTTTTTTTTTTTTTCTTTCTTTTACCGGTTCTGCGGTTCATGAATGTCTGTTATTCCTTAAACATGGTTTCAGCCTTTGTATTTCCAGAAATAGCATTCTTAGTATACAAATAATTATGAAATAAAACTGTTTTCTGCGTTCAACGACTGTGTATGCAGAAAACAAAATAGACCTTGCTTATCCGATGATATCGATGTATCATTTTTCCTACGGTGTTGTACTGTTTAAAACAATCAAATACGTCTATTTAAAAAATTTCATGGTTATAATCAAAGCAATATCATAATGTTAAGGGAAACTTAAACAAATCCGTTTTTATTATCATTACGACGAGAGTACCCGTTGACTTCCTGGTGAACATCAATATGTTTCAGACCAGTTCTTTCGAGGCCAGTGGTGTCGGTCTGTCCATTGCATTCAGGAAGAACCTGTCAGTCAAGTACTGGGATGGAATGTGATCATGCAGATCACATTCATCTCCTCTTACCTTGCGATGTTGCGCACAGGTCCTTGGACTCCTTTTCCCTGATTCCTATGGTGGATGCTCAACTAGTCATGTAGTTCATCCAGCTCTTGAGGGACAGGTTGCATCTAGTCTAAGTTGTGCGTGTGCAAGGTGGTGTGTGTGGGACTGACCTCCTACCGCCCTTTCTCCTGTCCTCCTTTTTCTTCCAGTGGGCAGAGGTCCTGTGAATGAGCTGTCACATGCTGGACTGACGTCCATGCAGGTGATCTGATCAATGGTTCCCAACCCATTGTCCGCGGACCGGTGCTGGTCCATGGTGTATGATTTGCTGGTCCGCTAATTGTTTTTACTTATTACTCAAAATTTTATTCATAATCTAAGAAAGATGATAATCTCTCAAACTAACTTTATTTTAATTTCAAGTAAGTAACTATTATAAAAAAAAAAATGAAATATATAGAGTGTGTCTATTAACTGTCACATAGTTTTGCGCAATCAACGCCTGTTAATAGTGGCGCCACGACCACTCACTCCCCCTTCCTACCCCTCCCCCAGTCGACTGATGAGCAGTTTCCTGACTCGGTACGTCTGACTCTGATCTTGAGGTATCGGGAAGCAGGCAGCAGGTCTTGCCACAGGGTCTGTTTTGGCGCAGTTAGCTATTTCAATAAACCAAAGGCAATTGATATTGGCCACAGGATTAAGAGAATTAGTGATGATGAAGACAGCGCAACGGAATATAACGCAACTGCTAACATTACAGGTCACTCCACCAGTGATGAGATGCGTGAACAGCGTGATGAAGGAACAAATGAGCCTCCAACTAAAAGGGAAAAAACGAGCTAACCGTCGTTTTGTTCGGAAATGTGATTCTTCATATATAAAATTTAGGTTTACTAAAACCAATGAAGGTGAATGTGACACACACAAGTGCATATTATGTGGCTTCGATTTCGACCTTCTTGGGTTTCTGAGTCTTAAATACACTGAGGAATCGGTTAAATTAAGAATTATTGCACAAACATGAAATTATATAAAATTTGAATAGTGAAATATGAGGCATAATTTGGATAAGTGTATTTTTTATTCCTTATATGTGTGGGCCTATTTCTCATGTCATATGTTAAATATGAAATATCACACTTTGGTGTATTGATAGTTCCTTGCAATACAGTTGAATGCATGAATCTGTTACCAGCACAGAAATT
>NC_087207.1:81339716-81340932 GCF_015104395.2 Macrobrachium nipponense
CCAATAAAATTAATAACTGGAAGGATAGCTGGATGGGAAGAAGTAAAGTTAAAATCTAAAGTAGAAGATTTGGAAGTAGTGTCGGTTTGTGGTATTAGGAGACAAACAGATGCCTTGTTGTTTCCTATTTGGGATAGATTTATTTAGAATAATGAGCTGACTGTGGATGTTGAAAAGGGGTTGTTGTTGAAGGGGGAGTTACTTATTAAAAAAATACAGAACGAGACTGTCTGCATGGCTAAGTTGTAGGAATGTCTGATATGGGTCAGCGTGAAGATGAGGGTGTGGTAGAAGTCAGTAAGGTTGATAGTGACGTGCTGACTTTAGAGGATATTGAAAAAATGCAGCAAGGGTGTTTGTCTGTCAGTCAGTCGAGAAATTGTGTGAGAAGTAAGCTTGCTTTGTGTGAAGGAATAGTGTATGTTTTGAGTGAATGGTTGGTTGATTTGATGTATGTGCAGGTATTTTTCAGTTAGTGGTGCCGTAGGAATGTGGAAGTTAGTACACAATAAGTATAGACATATGGGAAGGTTTAAGTTGCTGAGGAGAGTTTGTGACGATGTGGCGACTATGAGTGGGGAGTCTCAGAAAAGAAAGTATCGGAGAGTAGATGGGTGTCAGCCTATGCTGAGGTTGAGTATGAAAGAGCCATTTGAGTTAGTGGCAATTTATTGTGTTTATCTCCCGCTAACTGCAAGAGGAAAAGTAGGAGCAGTTGTAATGGTGGATTACAAAATCAAATTTGTCAGTGTTGTACCTGTGAAGAGAAAGACCAGTGCAAATGTAGCGAGACTGATCAATACATGTTTGCTGCCTGTTTGTGTAAGAAAGTTGATGCAAATGTTGAATGACAATGGGCCTGAGTTTGTTGGATGACTTTGAACAAATGCTGGAAGAATAAGGGATAAATTATGTCCTGACATCTCTCTACATGCCTATTGCTAATGAGTTAGCAGAGAGATCCATTAGGAGTTTAAGTAAGCTGTTACAAATGATGAATGAGATAATAAATGGGACTTATGGTTGGTAAAATAATGTCAGTGTATAATGTGTCTGAACATAAAAGCACCGGCACGTTTCCAACTCAATATGTGATGACTTATGAGAGGTTTGTGAAAACAAGGGTAAGTATAGTTGAGGAGGATCAGGAGCTGTGGGGGTAAGCAAATGAAAGATTTGAGAGCTGCAAGGTCCAGGATAAGGTATTGTAAGAAGT
>NC_087207.1:81341432-81353932 GCF_015104395.2 Macrobrachium nipponense
TATTGTAAGAAGTAATTAAAAAGGGAAGGCTCACAGTGATATGAAGGACCATGGATGGTGAAAAGGATGTGTTCAAATGGGTAAAGTTGTGCTGGAGTGTGAAATGAAGAAGGAGAAAAGGAGGAAATCCGACCACGCCATAGTCAGTTGAAGAGGTAGAGTGAACCCCTGGAATATATAAAAATCCATCAGATAGTAAAACTCTTAGCAAGAGAGAAAAATAGGGAAGTTGTAGAAGGAAATAAAGAAAATAGTTTCTGGGGAGATAAGCAACTAAAAATGATTACTAAGAGGAAAAAACGTAGGAGAAAGGAAAAATCTATAAAGTAGTCAGATAATGGAATTAGGGAGAATACTTGTGCTAGGATGTTTGGGGAAAGTACTAAAAATGGTGCAATAGAGGGGTCGTATTTAACAGGTACAGAGGATGTCCATAGTGTCTTTGGTTTTCTGTTGAGTGAAGAGGTAAAGAAGGTGAGTGTGGGAGTAGGTGTGAATGAGGAAGAGTTGGGAGTGAATGGACGTGATATTGGGAAGATTCCCAATGATCTGGACCTGTGGAGGAGAGTGATGGAAGAAAGTGTGGAAGAGCTGTTGAGTGTGTTGTCGGGTATTGAGGAGATAGAATCGGCCTCAAGTTCAGAAAATCTAAGAAGTCCGAGACTATAAGTACAAGAGAGAGAGATTGAAAGTTTTTATGGGGATAGAGACTGTGGACCTGCAGTCAGGGCCCGGTTACTGAGTATGAATGGATTGCAAAGAAAGGGTTTTAGTACGAGAAGGGTAAAGAAGTTGTTTAACTTCTCTGGTAAGGGGGAATGTGGTAGGTTTACGAAAAACAGTGGTTTTGTGTTTTAGAACTAGCATGCTTTTATGCTTTATTTGTTATTTTCTATTTTCCATTTTTTTTATTATTATTATTTTTTTTTTTTTTGTCATAGCTGTAGTGATGTGGTATAATTTTTTTTTCTGTCCCTGTCTTTTCAGGAGTGAATGAGTTATAGGGCAGTCGACCATTTCCCTTCTTGAAGTTTACATCCTTGGATGTTATAAGAGGTGGTGGAGCTGTGTAAGCAATGTTCTGTTCGTCGCAGAAAGCAGTTTCACCCTTTACTGTGTCTATAGTGGAAAGTTGATATCTTTTTAAAATATCTTATTATAAAAATATAAGGAATTTTTTTTCGTTGTTTGACAGGTAATTTAAGGTAGTTGATGTGTGTGTGCGTGTGTGTATGTGTGTGTGTGTGTGTGATGTGTGTGGGTTGCAAGTGGTAGTTTTCATTGGTAACGTTTTGTTGTTTGTACCTCGTTTTTGTTTATATATATATGTGTATATTATTGTGTGATGTTTTTGTTTTTGCCTAGTACTGCGAAGGAACCAAAATTTATGTCATTTGTAAGATTGGGGTTTAGTTAAACAATAAATTATCATTAAGAAACGGAGTTTGTGTGTGTTGTGTGTATAAACCATCCATATTCCTACTTTGGGTAATCGACCACCGTTTCTCCTTGGTAAGCCACACTGTCACGGACACCCGAGGTCCGCCAGAGGTTCTCAATTATAATAAACAAAAAGGATCCAACACCAACAGTTGAAACTCGGGATACAGATATAGAAAGAAACACCAACAGAACAAAGGTTTATTTACAAGCTTACTAACAAAGATAAATGTAGAATGGTTTCTCCTATTTACATAACAAAAATAAAATCTTACAGTATGTGAACTGGGGAAACGGTGCCGTAATGAAATACTTGCTGGCCAGTTTCGCAGCTGCCGAAAATCAATGCCCGAAGCGACAGCTTCACAAAGGAGAACTGTGGAACTTCAAACGTCTTCTTGACTCCGTACTGCAGAAAGCAATGTCTATTCTTGACACTCGAAGGGCAGGTTACTCTTCACAGAGTGTGGGCGACTTGACCCGATTCCGATCCCACTCTCTCGTGCACCTTCTTCTCTAATCCTTCGTCTGTTCCTTCTTCTCTTATCTCTCTCTGATGATCTGATCTCTGATGATCTCTACTTCCTCAGGCCATATATATATATATATATATATATATATATATATATATATATATATAATATATATATATATATATATATTATATATATTATATATATATATATATATATTATATATATATATATAATACCGCGATCTGGGGCGGGGCTGAAGGGGGCGGAGCATAACAGCGAACGTCACAGACTCCCGAGCTAACAGGAATGTTTTAGAAGGCTCTTGGCTAATAGTTACATCATAATACGCGGCGTTTCTGACGACATGACGGTGCGTGTTGAGTTCTGTAACATACCTGGGGATTCTCGAACCATCATGAGAACAGTCGCCTCCAACACGTGCGCGAATGCCTCCTCGTTGCAGACCTTCTCGAAGAAGATGCATTTTCCTTTCCTTTAATATATATTACTTTGCTATAGAACGATCACCATGAAACACACACGCAAAAAAGAAGACATCTTCAATTGTATTGGCAATAGGTCAAAAATGTCAAGTGCTTTCTCTTAATCGGTATAGAAGAAATTTCTCATCTGATTGTTGATATTTTTTTTATCTTTTATTATTAGAATACAAGTTACAATTATTGTCTTCTGTTGAAAGACAAAAATTGGTCATATTAGCTCCTTATTTGTGTTTGTCAGTTGTTCTAGTGCTAAGGCACTATTTGTTTTGTCAAGATATTTAATTAGGGTACTGTCAAACCGAAAAGTATGCAATATCCACGTTAGAAAATATGAGACGGTATAAAGAAGATTTAAGTCCCTTCAAAATGATTGTCATTGTGTGAATGTTTCTTAACATTCAGAGGATTTACCGGTTAAAATAATGCTATAATTATTCCTAGCTTGATATAAATTTCGTTAATTTTAAATGAGAACAGTATTTTTACTGTACAATTTACGCTAATATTTGTGAATTACCTTTAAAATTGTTCGTTCTTAATGTTCATAAAATGCCAGTGCTTATGACAAGTGAAAAACAACAAGCGACAAAATGCTTGAGGAAATAAATTTCTATTGTAATTCAGGGGATGACAAGAAGTTTAATCTTGTCCATGAGTATTTCTTATCTTTAAGGAAATAGTATGAAAGTGTTTGAAGAGAGAGAGAGAGAGAGGAGAGAGAGAGAGAGATTTGAATAAGGAACCAAAGATACTTTTTTTTAATTGCATTCTAGGAAAATGGTCTTGCGTTTCTAAGTACAAAGAATACTGCAAATAAGTATGAATTGTAGATGTATTTTCCTTAAAAAAAAGATATGATCAGCTGTTATGAAACAACAATCATTCTCTAAGAGAGTGCAAGAGTTTTCCAGTAGTAAAAACATATTGCTTAAGTGTTATATGCTCAGTTGTTGTTCAAACAAGAAATTAATACAATAAAACTTTATTTATTTCACATCATAAAGATATGTTGGTCTTAAGTTTTATAAATTCAATATCTGTTCAAAATACAAACGTCATCGACACTGGTCTAAATTCTTTGAGATGATTTCTTGTCCCCAATACCCATATGGAATTCAGTCAGCTAAAATTGACTGCTACTTCGGTATCCATGAGAATTAGATGAATTACCAGAACACAGATGCCATTAGAGGTGACTAATTTGGGATTTACATGCATTACATCAAAAGTTGAAAAACCGTTTGGTGATGTGCTTTGCAATTGCTGCAGGAATCTCTTTTTCTTAAGGATATTCATAAACAGATTAGTCAGTTTGGTAACGTTTGATGCTTAGGTTGTATTACACGCATTACTGCTCGTAGTATAATCAATTATACAGTGACAAAAAATTACACACTGTCAGTGCGATATACCCATAGCTGTTTTTATCCTTAGTGGATGGTTGATTCTTGGTGTTCAACTGTTATTTATTTTTTTTTTTTATTAAAGAAGGATATAAATCCGTTTAGGAAGGAAGGTCAGCTGCAATAATGTCAAATTATAAAAAGAGAAAGCTCAACGTTTCTTGAGCCACTTGTATTTATGGTTAAGCAGGGGCGTTTCTCTTGTTAATCCTTTTACGAACTCAAATATAGCTATTAGAAATGAAGATAAACAAGGTTATTATTTTGTTAAGAAATTCACAATTCCGTGAAAACAAATTGTTTAAAAAATATCCACAATTATATATAAAAATATATTTCCATGTAAAAATATAAAACAAAGACTTTCGAACACTTGAACGGTGTTCCTCATCAGTGTGATGAGGAACACCGTTCAAGTGTTCGAAAGTCTTTGTTTTATATTTTTACATGGAAATATATTTTTATATATAATTGTGGATATTTTTTAAACAAGGTAATTATTAGTACTCTTCCATGGAACTGAGCTACGCTTCTTTTATAAAGTATGTTTAAATATCAGAGATAAGTTATGACAAACACTCCATGAGTTCATATGTTTCTTACGACAGTCAGTTTTATAAGTTTAAGAAAGACTCTTATTACAGAAATACCTTCTTTATCATAATTTATCATTACTACAGTCACTCTTACGGATTCGAGTAAAATACTTCATAGTTTATGTCTAGACAGTAGTTATCATTATTATAAACTATTTTATGAATTCACACAATAAAGAAAAGATCGATTCAAGAGTTCTTCTCTTACATGTGTATAGTTCCCGTTAGACTTCCTTCAGGATAAGGCTGGATCCAGCCATCGATAAATGCAGGTTTTTTCTAGCTCTTGTGGCAGCCTACTGACATCTCCTCTGCAAGTATCCTGCAACTTGGCCCACGTGAGGATCTTTGAACAAGAATTTAATGGCATTCAAGGCTATCATTGGTCAAATCATCAAATTCAGGAGGGCAGGCCATCTTCTTGGAATTGGGATATTATCAACGGGCATGAGTTGGATATTTACACTGACTGTTGGCCATGTAGTTAACATTACCTCGTTCTGATACCCCAAAAGCATGTTTGAATCTTGGTCGGGTATCAGAATATCTTCATTTGTTTCGTTTCTTGGATCTTGGCTTAGTAGTGACAAACCGTTCCAAACTGTGAAGAAATCAAGAAGTTAATAAGGCATTGTGGTTATCAAAATTACATAACTAAAATAAAATTAAGCATTTGCGCAAAATGATAAGTTCCTAATACAAACTACTTAACATTACATACCACAGAACTGTAATTAGATATAGAGCACTGAAAACCTTTATGAGTATGCTTGAATGTTGAGTGATATATACGAATTTAAACCTTGGATACTTTTAAAGACACATCTCTGTACGATTTAAATAAATGCATAATAATATAATTTAGGGATCTTGGGGCATTTACCTGTAAATTTATGTAAAGGTGATGTACATCATTATCAGGAGAGTATTTTTTCTAAACCAGTGGAGTCAAAGTCGAGCACTTATTAGTTTTGATGCAGACACAAGTACTAACATTGTTGTGATGGATGCGCAGAGTAAAATAGACAGGAGGGAACTGCAAAGGGCAACTGAAGATATCTTAGTCTCCATTTTATTCATGTGAGGTCAGGGATGAAAGAACTTCTGAACTGGATAAGGATTTAGTTAAGTTTGTTTTGGAAAACACAAGTCGTACAGATGAAGATAGAGTATTAATGCCACTTTTATGGAGAACTGATATTTCTCATTTATTGGGACGTAATTTTGATCTGGCTAAAGCAATACTTGATTCTAACTTCAAGAAATTAATCGAAAGGCCTTCTTATGGATGAAAGTTTCAAAGAACAGCTTAAGCTTGGAATTTTAGAACATATTCCCAACCTTGAAAAATTCATTCATGAAAATCTTGGTTGTTCATTCTTGGCTCATATGGGTGTGTTCAAACTAAAGAGAGAATTGACTAAATGCAGGGTATTTTATTTGTCCAACCTTAGTGGTAATGATAGTGATTTCCCACTAACAGTTTCTCATAATCAAGCAATGCATAGTGATGCCACTCTTAATCAGAAAATTTCTGCACTCTTATATTTAAGGTTTGATTCTAAACTGCTGTTGTTTGACCTAAGTAAAGCTTTCAATATGATATAGTTATCTCTGGTAGACTCTTCAAAATTATTATGCTTATAGTACCGTAGTGTGGCTAAACAAGACAACAAATTGAGGCTTATATGAATAGGAGATTACCATTTGGTTTAAGATGTTCTCCTGCCTTGATATTAGGTTTATATAAAATTCTGATCGTGGATAGTGTTGATGATCCCCCTTTTATCAAGAATCTAAAGAATTTAATATATCAGTGCATTTATATGGATAATGGAGCGTTCAGCACAAATAGTGAATTACATTTAAGTCAGGGATATGCGTTGTTGAATTCTATATTTAACCCTTATAAGTTTGAAGTACAGCAAATAGTAACTAATGATCTGGATCTTCAGTCAAAGATTAACAAGGACTCTAATATTAACCATGATAAAGTGAAACTTCTAGGGTTACTTTGGGACCGTTCTGCAGATACCTTAAGGACTAATCCCATTAACTTGAATAAAAGTGCAAATCAAAGTGACTTGTGCTTAGAAATATACAAGATGATATTGCTTCTCCAATTACACCAGAGTGGCTTCCCACGGGATATGAATTGCATTCTGTCAATATTATACCATTATTACACCCTATAGAGGATGATCCAGACTGGTCAAGTCGAAGTCCTAATGTTATTGTTAGAGACAACTATTCTAACTTACGCAAGGTAAGACAATCTTTGAAAGACAGATACCATAATCGAGTTTTTAGTTAACCTTATTGTTCAAGCTACTGATAAACAGGAAAGGTACAAACCCAAACTTCATAAGAACTTGAATTTAGGTGATATTGTTCATATCAAAGAACAAAGCTGCAAACCTTATAATTATCCAATGGGTATAATAAGGAGTTTAGAATTTAATAGTCTAGGTGAAATTACTAGTGCAGTTATATTGAAAGGAAAAACAAAAGTAATCACTAAAAGACAGGTTTATACTATTATACCCCTTTTATCACACGAAAATTCGAATGAGGACACTAAAGTATATCCTAATGTTGAGAGTGATGATAAACCCAATGCAAGTTACCGTGTTACTAGGTCTGCAGCTGTGGAAGCCAATAGAAAGATTAAACATCTGTGTTCTGAGGATTTGATATAAGTAGAATGTTGCATTTTCTTTAATTCATAATATAATTTTATGTAATGTTAAGTTAAATTTGATTGCATAAATTTGATTACCCCCGTGGGAGTGTATGAAATCTCAATATTGGGTTGATTTTTTTTTATTTAAAAATTCCTTAATGTTAATTGATTTATATTGATCAACAATTTTAGCAGCTGGAATAAACTTTAGGTAACCGAATAATTGATAACCTAGCTTCTAAGAGGTCCTCTGGTTGTTTGTACGTAAGGACGTAACTGCCAAACAACTTACCGTTACAGAAACTTCAAATACGAACTGGGGTGAATAGCAACGTCTTGGAAAAAGCCGATTCTTGTTACTGCTATCGCCACACCAACACTACCACTTCTCTCGCAACGTCAAGAGGATTTTTTAATATTCTAAATTTTCGCAGCAGCTAAGAAGAGGAAGAATAATTTCTCATCCTTGGAGTGCTCCTGTGATGGCTCTGCTCATTTATTTACACCATCTATGCCTCTAGGCTAAAACCATGAACTGTTCAATACTGCAGAGAGCTTCAACTGCCGGTGGGTTCCCTCATTATCGTTTTATTACAAGGTGAATTCCGTAGTGAGCTTAGTAATTGTTTATTTTGTGTTAGTAATTCGCTGCACTATCTGTCCATACTTTAATTGTTACTGGAAACCTTATATATCCAGGCTCACTTACGTACTTAACGCTAATTTGATATTTGCGTTCACCACGCTATTGAATAATTACTTTTCAGTTGTTTAAGGATTTGAAATTTTATTAGTACCTGCAACTGAAGTGTGGTTAACATATTTAATTTTGTTAAGTGCATTTGTGTGTGAATACAGTTTCCTAAAAGTTAGGTCGTGGAAGGTTAGGTTTTGACAGGTCTGTAATATGGTATTTTCTCTGGACATCACAGCTCTTTGGTGTTCATGTTGTCGGTGAATCTGTCAGTGAACCAGGAGAACTACGTACTGCCCATCTGCATAGCCAGGACCAACCATTTGTAATTTAATCAAGTTTAGATCGTAATTCGTCTTATTATTAATGGTAATAACAGAATATATGGTTAATTTTAGTGAATTTCTATTAAAACCTTAATTGAAATTTTTACTCCATTTTTTTTTATTAAAAACATTTAGTAAAGATGTAGAGTAGGTTACAGACAGAGCGGTGGTCTTCAACTAATGGTCCATTTATGGCGTATGTAGACTTTTTGGTGGTCCATTGACCATTCGTTAGTTTGGTAATACACTGAAGAGTACCACATGTATTTTTAAGTAGATTGAAAATTCTGTGCGAAAAATTTATCGAAATAAATAATTGGTCATTCCTTTTATTGTATACCTATTATTTAAAATGACAATGCCCGTCTTCAGGTTGTAGCCCCAGGTCCTAGCGTTTGTGAAGTTTCTGAACGCTTTGAACTGATCCATTTACTTTAATGGGGAAATTTATTGCAACTGTTTAAAACGATTCGAAGTAAGACTGGGTGCGCATGATGGACCATGAGTGAACAGACTGTGAGGCGAGATGATGGGCCATCCTGTTCAATTCCTATTAACACCAATGAGTCCACAACTCTTTACTAGATATTCCTTTGCGTAAATATGTTCAGCAAACAACTTAATTGAACCTATATTATACCTTCATTTCATTGAATTAATGAATGGCTGAGTATCATCCTTAACCAATATGGAAGGACTAGTAGATATATTGGATTAAAAAATTTAAGATTTTGCTGTTTCATTTGTTTCCATATTTTGAAATATATAAAATACACGGCCAGATGATTCAGTGCAGTTCCCAAAAGGAAACAAAGAAGAAATAATTTTATTGCAAGGTATAATCTTCATCATTCGCATTTTCTTGAATGTTTGACACTTAATACCTCCATTTGTTTTGGTTACTTTGAATTTTCTGTCAGTTTACCTGTGAACGTATATGCGTAATTTTCATCTCCATACACTTTTTTTTTTATCATCTTCCCGAACTTTGATTGAAGACGATGCGCTTACTTTTTCAGTTGCTTTAAAATACTAGATGTTAATAGTAATACTTGATAGGGTTCATATTACCAAAGGTTCTAAATATTATTGGCACTATCCTTAATTTTACATGGCATTTTATTTATTTTTTTTATTTTTTTGACAGGAATATGAAAGGACAAGAAAAATAAGTTTTGTATATTTAGTTAGGGTTAATTTAATTCAACATTCTTTTGCAAAATGCTTGCGTCACAATATTTTTTTGCAAAACATGATTTATCTCTTCTTTGGAAATATTTACTTGCATCTATCTCTCTTCCCTTTCCCACGAACACTAAGGTGTAACAGCTGTTCAAACCTAATAATAATGAATGTGCACGATGGTAACTTGCCCGATTTCTGTTGACCAAGATATGAACAACCAAAGATCAATACGATCATTTCTTATCGTATTAATACTATTAGACAATTATCTAGTTAATTTTTCATGGCGATTCGTTAATCCATGAAAAAAACTATCACAAGTCATTGCCACACACACGTAGAAAGAGAACGGAAATTTATCCGACACAAAGAAACCAGTGTCAGGGGAGGTAGTCCGGTAACCACTCCTTTCCCAAGAGAATCAAAGGTTCCAGTAGCTATTACAGAAAATTGTCTCTTCCAGAAAAGCGCTCGTAACCAAGAGCCGCAAATCGCAGTTTGAAAGAAACCTTACCGCAAGCAGCCAAGAATGGTCCGAGGGGAACATTTTCCTAATGCCAGTTTGGAACGTTTGTACTGTAGCTTACATTCGTTTTCTCAGTTTCCAATACACTGTTAAACTTCATTCATGCTAGCATAAAGATAGGTTTATGGGTAAATTCCTAAAGAGAGAGAGAGAGATGCTTTTTTACTTTGATACTCCAGCCATCTAATTTGAATGTAACAACCACCAATGTATATACACAAAAGATTCTTGGAAACATTGAATTGTCACACTTTTCCACAGTTATAGATAGGGAAGAAAATTAAAATTTTCCTTTCTCTGTTATTCACACATTCTAGCGAATATTTGATATCGGTTATAAACTTATATTAATTGTTATGGAAGCAAGACAGCAAATTCCTTTGCAAGGAAATATGAAGAGGCGTATCTTAAAAATTTGTGAATGAGAAAGCTGCAAATTGCTCATATAAGATTCAGAACTGTGATAAAGGCCACATAAAAATTCAAATTATTTGTCACTTTCTCAAATCAACAAAAAATTCACATGCGTGCCAATAACTAGGCTTGATCGAACGGTAGGAACCGTGGTTTCATAGCGTTTTTTTTTATCTAAGCAACCGGAGCACTGAAGTCAATTTGAACATTTGTGGTTAGTTTGCTAAACCTACTTACTTTCCCCTTAATCGTTACCGCTTTAAGATCGTGCAGAGAGCTCCAGACGACGTCACACTCGCAGAAGCTGTCATGAAGGTTCATTGAAGTATATCGTAATGACACACATGAGTGGAAAGTGAATATCCTGGAATATAGTAATCGCAATATTAGGGGATCAACATGCAAAATTCTCGTGGAAAAACTCAGAGAAGGATGACACAACTGCATGAGATCCAGTGACGAAGAAAATAAACTTGGTGAGAATAGTTTTTACTAAGGAATATAAAAAGGCGATGATATCAATGGAATCTGGCGCTGGCACAACTGACGTATTTATTCCCTTTATAGCTTACTATGATCTGTGTGTGCTCATCAATGATTAAAAAATAGTTCTATCCTAAGTAACTTATATCAAACCGTATTATTTGTTTCTTTATTATATTTCTTTACCTCTTCAGCTGAAACCTAAATGGAATTAGCCTGGAAAGAGATACAAGTTAAAGTAAGAAGTGATGAGTGATGAAATATGGCGAAAGAGAGAATAATTCTGAAACAACTGAATTCAGAATATTCCAGAGGTGGAGCTAATTGGATGTTAAATGACATTTTTAGTATAATATTTGTGTATATAGAATGTCACGGTGATGTGATAAAAATTCATGAATAGTTACGTCCTTTAAATGTACCAGTCGGCTGTTATAGTTTGGGTGGGTTGATGCAGACTTTAAGTACAAATACTTGCAATCTACGGGGATATGTACTACAGAGTCGATATCAACTTATACATCTCTTGACAACCGATTGGTTAGCACGGCAACTGTAAGTCGATGATACGACATTCGAGCACATGACTATCTACAACAATTCTATGGAAGCAGGCGTACCTGTCTTTGTGACCATAAGGCCTCCAAACACCCCCATAAGACTCGGTACGGTAGGGAGTCACTATAGCAGCAGGTAGAGGCGTGGCACAGCAGACAGGCAGCAAATATAGCGGAGGGCAGGATGGTCTCACCAACTACTGCAGATGTGACTCAGAAGATGCTAAAGATAAGAGGAGTGGCTATTTACGAGGGCCTCGAACAACGATGCGCCCAATAATACACCTCCAAAAAACGGCCAGCATACAAAAAGAAGATGAAAAAAAAAAAAAAAAAAAGAACACAACAAAGCCACCATAGGAATACGGTGCCAAAGTTTCTGTAATCAATCAAACTCTTTCCAAAAAGGAACCGAGTACTGATCACCATAACACAAACCACTGTCCATGAAACACCTTCGTTAGGAGAAAAGGTAGATGATAATAATCACAGTGCTAGTATATGGATGGAAAGAGACGAACTCCTGGGAGAGATATCAATTACATCCAGTAACTCCCTGATGGGAGCAAAAAGGCCCTATTCATCTATTCGGGGTTCGATCAAAACATTAAGGAAATAAATTAAAGCTGGTATGAAGTGGATAAGCAAAAAAAATGCGTTTTAAAGAGCTATGAACAAAAATTAAGCACCTTACTGTAACAGTTCCCTACCAAAAAGAAAACAATGTCCAAATTGATTTAATATATACAAGAGAATACAATCAATGATGTGGGTCTAAGAAAAGGGATAAAAAATTAACGCGAAGGCCTTTCCGTCATTCTTATACATGTGGCACTATGTTACATTTACCAGAAATATGTTTCATAGCCAGATCATATTCACCGAGTTCTAAACTCCTAAAAGTTTTAGCTTCTTATTCTTGAATATGCAAATAAAGACCAACGGATTTGGGTCGGTAAAGACTTCGATGGTAAAGGATTGTCATGGTAATTGCTTTATAGCAAAGAAGCAAAGGAAAGGAAAATGTATCTTTTTCGAGTAAGTCTGCAGCAAGGAGGTATCCCTGCACGTGTTTGGGGTGTGTTCTCATGAATGTTCGAGAATACTCTATTGTTTTGTGGAACTCCAGCACGCAGCCATCGCTAGAAATGCAACGCTTTGAATATGACGAAATATTTCGTCGGGTGCCTTCTAAAATGTTTGCGACGAGGGAC
>NC_087207.1:81358932-81363932 GCF_015104395.2 Macrobrachium nipponense
TTCATGTACGCGAGACCACAGAAATATATTATTGAAATGTTTGTCAGTCACCACAGCAATGTCTGAATAAAAGGGACAGTCACCACAGTAATACCTGAATACAAGGGCCATACATCAAAGTAATACCTGGTTAAAGTAGACAGAGAGCACAGTGATACCTAGATGAAAGGACAGCTACTACAGTAATAACCAAATAAATGGAACAGCCAATACAAAAATACCTGGATAAAGAAGAGACATCGCAATAATAACTGGATTAAAAGGAAAGACATCGCAATAATAACTGGATAAAGGCGGCAGTCACCACAGTAGTATTTGGAAAAAAAATGGACAAGAGATTCACCAGAAAAATACCTCAATAAAAAGGGCAAACATCACAGTAATGCTTGGTTAAAGGTGACCATCAGCAAAGGATAAAAGGGACTGTCACCACATTAATGCCTGGATGAAAGAGACAGTCATCACCTCATTAACTGGATAAAAGGAACAGTCACCATCGTAATACCTGAATTAAAGGGACAGTCACCAAAGTAATGCCCGGATGAAAAGGACAGTCACAGTAAGAATATCTGAATAAAGGGAACAGTCGACGCAAGAGGACAGAGAGCAAAGTAAAAACTGAAAAAAAAATAAAAAAATAAAAAAAACAGCCACCAAAGTAATATTTCGACAAGATGGACAGGAGTTACCACAACAATACCTCAAAAAAAAGATAAAAAAAAGAAAAAGAAAAAGGCAGACATCACAGTAATACTGGTTGAAGGTGACCTCAGGACAGCAATGCCTGGATGAAAGGGACAATCAACACAGTAATACTTGGATAAAAAGGACAGACACCATAGTAATACCTGGATGAAAAGGACGGTAACTACAATAATACCCGGATAAAAAACAGTCACCACACTAATACCGGGATAAAAGTGATATTCATCACAATAATACCTGGATGAAAAGTACAGTCATCACAGTAATACCTGTATAAAATGGACACATATTGCAGTAATAAGTGGATAAAAGGGACATTCACTCAGTAATATCTGGTATAAGTGGACAGTCACCAAAGGAAAACTGGATAAAAGAGGCAGTCACCACAATAATACCTGGATAAAAGGGATGGACGGAACAGTGATACCCAGATAAAATGGATATGGAACAGTGATACCTAGATAAAAGGGATAATGACCACAATAATACCTGATAAAAGGGACAGACATCATACCACAATAATACATAAATAAAATCTGTAAAAAAGTGACAGACAGCACAGTAATACCTACTTAAAGATGACTGATAGCACAGTAATACCTGAATAAAAGGGACAGTTGGAACATTGATACCTGGATAAAAAAAGTTAGTCGAGAAGATGATAATTGGATAAAAGGCAAAGTTACCACCTGGATAAAAGGGACACCTGAACAGTTTTACCTGGATAAAAAGGATTGATGGATCAGTGATATCCGAATAAAATTGACAATCACCAAACTAATACCTGGATAAAAGTGACAGTCATCACACCTCAGTAATATATGAATATGAAAGATAAAATGGGCAGAGAGAACAGTAATACCTCAATAAAAGGGAAAGTCACCAATGTTATACCTTGATAAAAGGAACGGTCACCACACAAATACCTAGATAAGAGGGACAGTCATCACAGTATTAACTGAAGAAAAGGGACAGACAAAACAGTAAAACTTGGATAAAAGGACATTACAATAATTTTCTGGCTAAAAGGGACAATCATCACAGTAATAACTGGATAATCGGGACAGATAGTCCAGTAATACTTGGATAAAAGGGACAGACACCTCAGTATTTTTCAACAAATGGGACAGTCATCACAGTAATAAGTTGATAAAAGGAGCAGTCACCATAGTAATGGCTGTCAGTTTACAGGCAATTGTTCGAAGTGTTTGCATTCGCATGAAAAAAGTAGATCTTCCAGTCGTTCTTTACAAACAAACCCATCCCCCTCTTACTTCTACCCTCCCTCACCCCTCCCTCCTCCTCCTTCCCTCTTCCCTACCCCTCTGTCTCCCATTCCCCTTTACCTTCCCTTCCCCTTACTCATAGTCCAGTCATTCAGATATCTCGTATATATATATATATATATATATATATATATATATTATATATATATATATATATAATATATATATATATATATATATATATCATATATATATTTAGATATATATATACATACATATATATGTGTGTGTGTGTGTGTATGTGTGTGTGCGTATGCCCACGTGTGTGTGCGTGTAGAATCTACTGGTCATTTTTTGCCAGATGCATATGGTCAGGTCGGCAAGGTGGCCTCGTCGGGGTCTATGGTATCACAGGTTTATTTCCCACTACCGGACATCATGATTATTTTCTTGAAAACTCATTGAAGTTGAAGTCCAAGGCTTTGTTGTGATAAGCGTATCCAAAAGACAGCAGTAAATTTGAGAAGTTAAGAGGGCACTGTGGCTATTACAATTATAAATATATATATATATATATATATATATATATATATATATATATATATATATATATATATATATATATATATATATATCTATTTATTTCAGGAAGGTTGGGGCATCTGGAACGCCGTAGATTTAAAATGAATAGGATGGAGAAAAGCCAGCGTAACATCATACATGTATTTTCCAAATTTTCGAGACTTTGGGTCTCATCATCAGGGCTGTAAAACATACAAAACATACAAATTAATAAAGACTCAGTAAATATTAATTAATATTAATAAAATGGAAGTACATAAAAGTTAAATATAATAATTTAAAAAAAATGAACTAAAAAAAAAGAACTAAAAAATTTATATATATAAAAAAATTAAAAAGTGAAGAATTCTTAAAAGTTAGTACCTATCTCTATGGAGTTAAAAAACTGAGTGACGTTGTCTGGTTTGGAAAGAAGAACGTCAACTATGCTTATATATAAGGACTGTGGAAGAAGTCTGACCATTTAATGGGGGCACAAGCTGTTTGATTGGGTTAATGACTCCAAAACAGAGAGAGAATAGTCATTGGGCGCTTGGGTGACAATACGAAAAATCCTTATAGAAATGATGTTTTACATTTATTACAATGTTCTCGTATGTTAGAAAATTCTTTCGTTTTCAAAGTACATCCCGTAAGGTGACTGACTCCGAGATGAGAGTCGATTCTGACTTTGAGCAGTCTTTTGGTGGCTCCCACGTATTTCCCGATCTTACATTTCGGGCAAGTAAAGCAATATACCACCAAAGACCGCATCAAAGCCGGAAGTTTATCTTTGTGGGAGAACAAAGAACCCAGAGTTTTAGGATTTTTGCTATCAACTTTAAGATTCACAGCCGGAAAAGTTTCCTGAATGACTTTTTGTATTTGCACCTTAAATGTGTTGGACTGAATGAAAGGTAATAAATGTAAAAACATCATTTTCATATAAGGATTTTCGTATTGTCACCCAAGCGCCCAATGACTATTCTCTCTCTGTTTTGGAGTCATTAAACAATCAAACAGCTTGTGCCCCATTAAATGGTCAGACTTCTTCACAGTCCTGATATATAGCATAGTTGACGTTCTTCTTTCCAAACCAGACAACGTCACTCAGTTTTTTAACTCCATAGAGATAGGTACTAACTATTTAAAGAATTCTTCACTTTTTAATTTTTTTATATATATAAATTTTTTTTAGTTCATTTTTTTTTAAATTATTTATATTTAACTTTTATGTACTTCCATTTTTATTTTTTAATATTATATTCAATACTGAGTCTTTATTAATTTGTATGTTTTGTATGTTTTACAGCCCTGATGATGAGACCCAAAGTCTCGAAAATTTGGAAAATACTGTATGATGTTACGCTGGCTTTTCTCCATCCTATTCATTCTATATATATATATATATATATATATATATATATATATATATATATATATATATATATATATATATATATATATACATACATATCAGTCGATGAAAGTTGAAGGACAATCCTTTATTCACATTATATGTATTTTTATTGTCACGACGTTTCAAGACAAAAGTCCCATTATCAAGCTAAAAAAAAGATAAAACAAAACTTAGAATCACGAACTCGGAATACTTATTAAAAGTTCAAAAATTTTACAAATATAAAAAACAAGTACATGAGTAGGGAGGAGTCAATACCATAAGGTGCTGAAAGCACAGACCGAGTGACAATTCGAGCCGGGTCAGCTTCGACTTGAACTCATGAAAGATACAGAGGTGTTGGGGAAGACACTGCGGAACGAGTTGTTTAATGTAAAGTGATTCTAAAATAGCTAAATACTGTTCGTTAGGAGATTGGCCAATAATTTTAAAATCTTTGTAATTCATGCCATGTTTACATTTCTTTGTATGCTCGCGTATACATGTAAACTCAGGATTAGTTAATTTGACACCTGTTCTATAACTAACGCCTCGATGAGATTCTAATCTCACTTTGAGTAACCTCTATGTGTAGCCGAATTACTTCCCTAGATTACATCTAGGGCAATTAAATAGACATATGACTCCTGAGGTCATCTGGAATCCCCTTCGTTTCCTCTTTCTAATGGTGTAAGTGAGTGTATATTTTAATGATGAGAAAATGGTTCAATTTTGCATTATATAATCTGTACTTCTGTAAACTTCAGCATTTATTTTGCTCATCAATTTTACAATCAATCATACAACTAATCAGTCAATCAAATTATGCACAGTCTAATTTTTTTCATATATGACATCATATTTTTGGGGTCCAAAACATTCCAAAAATTCAAACCTGAAGAAAATATCTTGAACAATAAAAGAATTATGACCTTTTTAAATTTACAAATTTAAAGGCCTTTTTTTCTCTATATTTTAAAATGTGGTGAGTGTGGGTTTTAGCGCTGGACGACTCAATTTTAACCTTACGGATTTTAGAAAATTGCTCGAGCTCGCTGTGCAGGACACAGCCTTTGTTTTTTTTAACGGCAAAGAAACCGCCTACATTC
>NC_087207.1:81368932-81373932 GCF_015104395.2 Macrobrachium nipponense
CTAATATTTGTTTGTTTCCTCTAATAGTTGTTGGAAATGGACCCAAAAAGTCCATAGTTACTACTTGAAATGGATTTAACTCTGATGGATATTTTTCAAGTGGAGCTTTTGTATTTACGTTACCTTTGTGTTGATTACAAACTACGCAATTTTGTACAAAGTTCTTGGCATCTTCACTACAATGTGGCCAAAAATATTTACTGATTATGATTCTAGTGGTCTTTTTTATTCCTGGATTACCTGCCAACTTATATGAGTGTGTTAGTTCTAAAACTTCTCTGGTTTAGTGTTATAGTTTTTTTTGGCATAATATAGTCGAGAACAACCATCAATCTATGTGGGTATATTTTACACAACAAACCATTTAATAAATAAAAATCAGGTTTTAATGATTCATCTGTTAATGGTTGTCCTACTATTTGTCTGATTTCTGGATCTTTATCTGGTTCTACTTCGCTCTTTCTAAATCTAAATCTACCACTTGACAACTAAAACAAAGAAAAGGTATTAATTGTAAAGTATTTTTATCTTTCTTCTTAAGATCTGGATAATGCATCTGCCAAGGTGTTAAGTTTCCCAGGAATATATCTGAACTCTGGAGCAAACTCTAATACACTGAAGAACCATCTATTGAACTTCATGTTGTTAGTGAAAGTTCTCCTTCTAAACAAATCAGAAATGGGTTTGTGATCAGTAAGCAGATTAACTTTATGACCTAAAAGCATGTGTCTAAATTTCTTTAAACCCCAAAATAAAGCTAAACATTCTCTCGGTTGTACTATAGTATTTTTCCGCTGGGTTTAAAACTGTAAGGGCATAATATACTGCCGTCATTCTAGTTTTTGGCCTTTTGTAACAATACAGCTCCTAGCCCTGTACTCAAAGCATCACAAGCTAAATCAAAATCTTTTGAAAATTCGGGGTAGACCTAAAAAAAGGGTTCCTAGTCATTTTATTACTCTTTAATGTTTGAAAGGCTGTTTCTTGTTCATTCTGCCATTCATGGTTACCATCCATTTTGGTTATTTCTGTCAAAGGTTTGGCGATAGTAGCGAATCCTTTTTTATAAACGGTCTATAATATCCAACCATCACAAGGAATCTCCTTAATGGTTTCAAATTAGTGGGAGCTGGATACTCAATTATTGCCTTTTTTATTTTACCTGCTTGCATGCGCAGTCCGTCTTCACTAATTACATGACCCAAGTATTCTAATGACTTCATGAGGAACTGGCATTTCTTTAATTTAATTTTTAGTCCGGGCATTCTTAATCTTTCTAGGACCAATTCTAATGTTTTGAGATGGCTTCTAAATCTTTGCTCAAAATGATTACATTGTCTAAATATCCGCAACATTTTCTGTGTCTCCTAGAATTTGTAACATTAATCAAACAAACGTTAAAGGAGCTGAGTGAGTCCAAATGGCATTACTTCAAACTGTAAATGTTCTTTATGTGTGTTGAAGGCTGTGAATTGTTTAGATTCTTCACCTAGAGGTACTTGCCAATATCCACTATGCAGATCTAAGGGTGAAAATATTTTGGCCCTTCCTAACTGAGCTACATATCTTGAATTACTGGCATCGGCATTCTATCTGGAACTGTGTTGGAGTTTAATTTTCTATAATCTATTACAAGCCTCCAATTGCCATCTTTCCTTTGGAAGAAGCAACAATGGAGAATTATATGGAGATTTAGAAGGAATTTATTATTCATCCATGTCTTTTCATTTCCTCTATCAAATTATCAACTATGGTCCTCTGGCTGGTAATCTGTAATTAGGAATAAAACATAGCTTGGCTCCATCATCTAACAAAGTCTTATGTTGTAGGACATTCGTTCATTTCCTTCTACAGCTATTCATTTATATATTTCTCTAGCACTTGAATGAACTTGTTCTATTTTCTGGAAAAATCTATTTTATTTATTTACTTCCTGATTTATTTGAGAAATTTGTCCTTTATAGAGAAAATGCTTTTTCTTCTACTGTTAGTAAAGGATTGTTAATAGGTATTCCTATGCAAAAGACACTAGCCAGCTTATAGTGTTAGTTTTGTTATTTGAATAGTTTTTGGACATAAGCTTCACAATTATCACCATTCATGTGGACTAGTGAATTATCCATTCCGACAAAATCTGGCATTCATCGTTCAACAATAGAACATCTTTAGCCCTTAAGCTCTCTTTTGCTCTTAAATATATTTTTTGTTAAGAATTTTGGATTTAAAATTACTGCTCTATTAAGTATAAATTGTGCTTTATTATCATCAGCTGTGCTAAAGCAACATATCTCTTCATCTTCTATGTCTGACAATAACAATGTTCTGCATTTTCAGTGGTTTCTTCGGTTACTTCTTACACTATTTTATATCTGATTTATTTATTCTATCTAATATCAATACTTCATTTAGTATTTTTTCCCTTTTATCCTCGTAACTCATTACTACATTGCTACAGTTATTAGTACATGTATCTGTACAGGTATCTGTATAAGCATCTTGAATTTCGTTATATCCAGAGTTTCGGTGATCACCTTTATTTATATGTGAGTAATTTTCTTGAATCTGAGTATATATGATCCTTCCTGTGCAAATCTCATGATTTCTGTATTCTGCAATGGTGGAAATTCCTCTTTTCTATCTGTTTCTATTTTATCTCTCTCTTGTCGAAACTGTCGCAGACAAAATTGATCAGATTTGGGTGAGGCTTTTCTTCGTCAAGCGCAAATCATACGTTCTTCTGATTATCCTGTTTCAGGCTAATCTTTTCCTTCACTGCAGTCTAGTAATATACCACATCTTCTATTAAATAAATTAAATGAGAATAATATATCTTGTGCGGGAAAAAATCTGTCCTTCTAGAACTAGAAAACTTTCGACAAATGTGTGTGACAAAAAATGTCTATTTCCACGTTCACATTTCCTAGACTTCTAATTTTTTTTACCCTTTATTCCTTTTATAAGTTTATTTTGACTCTGAATCAGAGTTTCTAAAATGCCTAAATATCTGGTTAAAGTTGATTTATCTATTATATTCACTGTGCTGCCTGAATCTATAACGTACAATACATGTCTTTCCAGTTACTGGAATCTTCACAACAGGCAAATCCTTTCTGTTTATTTCTTCTTCTTTCATGGAGTATACTACTTCTTTGCTATTTATGTAGGAAAATGTGGATGAACCTTCTTATTTTCCCATACTAACCATTTCTTCTTTTTCTCTTCTATCATCTTGAAGGGAATCATTTTCTTTCATCTGTGAAGGGGTTAATTGTCACTGGCTTGAAGAGTTTCTGTGGAATTGGACGGCCATTACTTACTTCTATTATTTCCTTATTGGTTCCATTATTATTCAACCACAACTTTTAGTTAAATTCCCAACCTTCTTGCAGATTGCACAGCTTCTAGGCTTTCTGCACTCATTAGTGGAATGATTTGTATGCCCACAATTTTCACATGCTGCCCTTTGGTCTTCTCCTTGAGCTGAATAGATTCCTTGACTTGAAAAATTTGGGTTTGAAGATTGACCAGGCTTTATGTCGTGGGTGGATCATTCCTTGAATAACTCTGTCTTCCTTTCTGGTTAGGATTCATTTTCTGTTATATTTCCCTTGAAAGGAGTAGAATCTATTCCCTGCTTGTCTGGCATTATTATTATTCATTCTATTTGAATGGTATTATTTCTGCCTTTCCTTTCATTTTGTTTTTCCATTACCTCTACAATTCCTTGGAGAAATCTGTGTCTGCCTTCTGTATTTCTTGTTTCATTGTTTTTAATGTTTGAAGGCTATTATTCTTGGGATCAATTTTAATTTCCCAAAAGGCCTTCTTTTCCCCTTTTCTCCTAAAGCATTATATATGGTTCCATATGCCAAGTAGTGTAAGACGTAACTTATATTTACCTAATCCCCTTTCATCATCACACCAAACTGCGTATCTTATCCTCCAATGGTAATGTTTGTGGACTTCAAGTCTTCTATTATTTTGTCTATGGCATTTTCAACTTTTTGCGTAGAAGGTCTGCCATATTTGGATTTTATATTGGGGATTTAGGACTTTAGTAATATTATACAAAGTAACTTTTTTCTTTTTTACTCACGGGCTCCCAGAGCATCAACAAATTGTTTTTGAATTCATCATATTTAGTAATTTGCTGAAGCTATCCGAATTCAAAGTTTTATGTGCATCACCGGGTTCTGAACTAATGAGAAGCAAGGTTTCATTAATTTTAGCTCTTTCATCTGTTATTTTCTCCCGGAAGATATGCGGCTGTCAGCATCAGCTAGCCAATGATTAACTGTATATGCCTCTAGTTTACTTTTGTCTGGATTGGAAGCTTCAATTTATCCACAGAAACGTGTGGCCTGTGTTATTACAACTGCCTGATTCATTCTTCTGTTTCGAAAATTGGAACATGGATTCTACTGCATCTGTCCGGTGTTGGTCTTAAATTGTGTGAGCTATCTCTGACTGTGTCGAGTAATTCGTTAAAGGCTTTATGCATTTCCCAAAATAAAAAATTATTCACCTATGCTACTCATCATTACACAATAGCATAACAAATCATATGTGAAATTGGCAAAAAAAAATAATGATCACCAACAATTAGTCAAACAAATGATACACAACATATCATTCAAATAAAAATTTTATGTATGGTTCACTATGCAGAACATTATCAAAAAAATTATCATGCACTGTTAATTCAAAAGTATACTAGTATACATATAAACAAAATTTCATTAATTTGAACTCTAAGCGCACAACCTATAAAAAGCAATCATTCAATAAATGGGACACAAATACATAAGTATTCAAATCATATATATCACCAACGAGCGTTAAAAAAAAATAGTAAGATTTCCTAGCTAACAAATAAAAAAAGCATTATACTCATAATTGAGAGAGAATGAAAAAAAAAGTTTTATAATTTCTAAGAGAAAGAATACGTAATCTTTTCACACATTCTTATAGAGAGAGAGAATGAAAAAAAAAATTCAGCT
>NC_087207.1:81378932-81385667 GCF_015104395.2 Macrobrachium nipponense
ATATATATATATATATATATAAACATATATATCAATATATATAATATATATTATATATATATATATATATATATATAATATATATATATATATATATATATCTATATATATAGAGCTACAAATGTCCATTTATTATCTATTCTCATATATTCTCATATATGTTTAACCGAAGGGGAATTTTTTAGTCGATAAGAGATTTGTCGGCTCACAGGCGCAAACCATCAACACCTACAAATCCAGGATGCAAAGTAAAGCGGTGTGGTCTAAGGCTTCACTGTGCATCCTGGATTTGTAGGTGCCGATGGCTCGCGCCCGTGAGCCGACAAACCTCTTATCGACTAAAAAATTCCCCTTTGCGGTAAACATATATGAAAATATGTTAATTCCGAGGTAGAGCAAATTAGATATTAAAGGACATTTGTAGCTCAATGTATGTATTTGAACCATGGTTATGTGATATGACTCATAATCATATGTATATATATAATAACTGCTTATCATTTTTAGATCTAAAGATTGTTAAGGAAGATGATAGACTCAACACTACCATTTTTAGGAAGCATATATTTTCGGGTTTGGGTAATAATTTTTATAGTTTTTGTTTTTTTGAATTTTAAAATTAATGCCATCTCAACCCTGGTTTTTAGAGCTATGAAATATATATCAAATTGGAATTTATTTCACGAAGAAATTGAATTTTTAAAGAGGTATTTTATTAACAATTCTTATCCAGTGAACGTTTTTTATAATGTAGTAAATAGAATTTTGAATAATAATTTTTCTGAGCAAGTTCCTTCCTATGATGTTAAGAAGCTAGTTATGTACTCTACCATTCCTTTTACATGTAAAAACAAATAGGTTGTATAAAATTAAACTTGATTCCTGTAAACCCATTAAAAATTGGCAAATTTTTTACACACAAAGAAAAACTACCACCGTTCATGAGATCCGACGTCATTTATAAAATTAATTGTCCGGGTTGTCCTGGTATTTACGTTGGATCGACCAAACGGTTACTAAAAGTTAGATATTCCAGTCACTTAGGTGTTAGCTACAGAACAGCACAAAGTATAACAAACCCAGAATTATCCAATATCCGTAACCACGCCAAAATATGTAAAATTAATATTGGTAAAACACATTTCTCAATCATTGACAGCACTCCCAACAATTACTTAACGACACTTGAGTCAATATACATCAAACGACTGGTTCCTTCTCTGAATACAAACGTGGCTGCTGCCACGTTGTATTTAGCATAACTGAGATCTGGGCCGAACTGTGTTTTTCAAATCAATTCCCTTCATCTACTTGTACTTAGGGTACTTGTACTTGTCCTCATTATTTGTTTTATATGTTTCTGTAAATTTTAATTAATTAACCATATTTCTTAAAGTTTTAGTCTATTGTTTGTTTTAAATGTTCTCTAAGGTTTTTAATTTACTTATTATCTTGATATTTTAGTTTTAATGTATTATTTTACTATTAATTAAATTGTCACAATTTATAATTACAGGCTGAAGATGTACTCTGAAGCAGTATGAAACGTTCCATAATAAAATATTCTTCATTATGTTTGGTGGATTCCTGGACCCTTTTAACTCATTTGATTATATATATATATTATATATAATATATAGATATATATATATATAATATATATATATATATATATATATATATATATGAAAACAAGCCTTAGAAAGACATGAAAAATGGCTAAGACAAACATGCTGACGAGTCTTGGAAGCAATACAGATGTCAAGAAAACTACAACTGGCCTGTGTTTTAAAACTTTTTTTTTTAACAAAGGTTAAATGTTTTCCAACTGATTTAGGATCCTTTTTGCAAGTCTGGTTTCTAAGATATAGTCTACTTCTATTCCTTCATATTTTCTATAAAATATCACAATCCAAGCGTTTATAGGCTTTGTTTTTGCAAAGCCGGGTCGTGAGTAACCTTTAATAATTATTTTTATTTCTTTTTTCAGGCCTAGATATGTATGAAAATGGATTGGAAGTGTAAAACCATCCTAATAGGTTCTGCTACATCTTTAGACGTGTGGTTCTCCCATACTGTCAAGCAAATATAGCGGATTTTGTGAAGAAAGCATATCAAACTTACTTTGGAGTCAAACTAAGCGATCAGGATAAGCCATTTGTCCCCATATCTGCTACAAAACGTGTAGAGAATTTACGGGATTGGAGGAACAAGAAAAGGAAGAGTAACATTTGGTGTCCCAGTGGTGTGGAGGGAAGGGAAAGATTACATTACTGACTGCTACTTTTGCATGACCAATCTAAAAGGCATCCATCGCAAGAACAAGCACCATGTTTGATACCCTGATGTTCCTTCTGCCATAAAGCCAGTCCTCCATGCCCCTGATCTTCCTGTTCCTGAGCCAAAGGTCACCATGGAATTTAATTCTGATTCCGAATCTAGTGACATGACTGATACAGCTGAGTGTGGTGCATAAAGGCCAGAAGAGGACGACCAACCAGTGCCTTTGACCCAAGCCGAACCCAATGTCCTGACATGAGACCTGAACCTTTCCAAGGAGTCTGACCAGCTACTGGGTTCTCATCTTCAAGAGAAATGTCTACTGGCACCAGGAACAACTTTCTATTGGTATTGGTACGATGAGAGAGAATTTAGAAAATTCTTCACATTTGATGAAGCATCTTCACTGGTCTACTGTAACAATGTAGCTGACCTGATTGAATTACTTGGTCTGAAGTATAATACTATGGAGTAGAGACTTTTCATTGACTCATCTAACAGAAGTCTCAAGGCAGTTCTTTTAAATAATGGAAATAAGATTTCATCGATCCCTGTTAGGCACTCAATTGAAACGAAAGACTCCCACAAAAGCATGGGACGTCTGTCGTCTACTCTGAACTACCAGGAAAATAAATGGTTGATCTGTGGACATCTTAAAGTTGTTGGGCTCATCCTAGGACTTCAAGGTGGTAGCATAAAGTATCCAAGCTTTCTGTGATTATGGGATAGCCATGCTGATGACCTGCATTATGTCAGACAAGAGTGGCCATCAAGACAAGGATTAAAATCTGGGTCACACAACGTTCTGTCACACCCTCTGGTTGAACTGAGCAAGATATTGCTTCCACCCCTCCACATCAAATTCGGTCTCATGAAGAACTTTGTAAAGGCATGGACAGGGAAGGTAGAGGATTTGCTTTCTTACATCAGGCGTTTCAATAAAAAAGCATGGATAAACTTAAGGCAGGTATATTTGATGGTCCTCAAATAAGAGAACTCATCAAGGATGCTAGTTTTGATGATGCACTAAATCCTGCTGAACTCTCTGCCTGGTTGTCCCTTAAGTCAGACATCACAAGCTTCCTTGGCAACCAAAGAAATTCCCAGTATCAGAAGGTGGTTGATGAGTTAATGGAGAATTTCCACCAACTTCGAGCATGCATGTCAGTGAAAATGCACTTCTGTGATGGTAATTGCTTCATAGCAAAGGAAGTTAAAGGAAAGGAAAACGCATTTTCGAGAAGTTCAGCAGTAAGGAGGCTTTCATGCCGGTGTAGGAGGTGCCTGTTCTCGCGGCTGTTCTGGAATCGTCGGGCGTGTTGTGGAGCGCAACACGCGCCAATGTGTCGGGAGAAATGCCACGATTTCTGATGCAATACCTCGTCTAGATTCATCTAAGAATTTCTAGTAATCTCGGGAGCCTGTGACGTTCGCCGTAGGCTCCAACCCCAGAGTGCCATATAAATACGACGGTCGTAGCAGCAGCAGCAGAGATCATAAAAGAGAGACACCAGTTAGTCACAGAGAGATATCCTCATTAAGAGCCACAGATTGTCAGTGAGAGATCAGCAGCTGCAAAGATCATCTGAGATAGATAAGAGAAAAAGGAACCGACGAAGGATCAGAAAAAAAGTTGCTCGAGAGTTGGTTGGATACTGGTCTAGTCGTCTTCAGGAGTGGACGAATTATCTCGTGTTATCTCGACGTCGATCAGACTTCAGAGAAGAAAAGGTCCTGCTAGAGGTTTTGGGGAGTTCCTGCCTTACAGGTAGACTAGTTTCTGCAATACGGAGTCAAGAGGACGTCTGCAATCACTGTTTTCCTTTTGAGAAGCCATCGCTTCGAATTGCCAAATTGACTAGCAAGTATTTGAATTGCCTCACTGTTCCCCCAGTGCATACAGTGTAAGATTCTATCTTTTTATGTAAATAGGAGATACCATTCTGCATTTACCTATGTTAGTAAGCTTGTAAAATAAACCTTTGTTGTGTTAGTGTTTCTTTCTATATTCGTATCCCCAGTTTCAGCTGTTGGTGTTGAAATATTTTTTTTTATTATTTCATATCGAACCTTAAGCGGACCTCTCTCAGAGGCCGTAACGACTTCCTCCGATCTCTTCTGAACTATTTTCCAGAAAATTGTGGAGACTTCAGTGAAGAACAGGGAGAGCACTTTCACCAAGATATCAATTTTATGGATGAACTCTATCAAAGCCGATGGAATGTCGACTTTTTCAATACCTACTGTTGGGGGTCCTAGATGATCAGCCACTTTCCATAATATCATTTGAAGGTGTGCTCTCTGTACATGGAGGAACAGGTTGGAATCTGTTGGAGGCAAGGCCATGATTCGTGTTGGTTTTCCTTTTTTCCTTGTGTAAATCTTATGGAGGGCTAAATTTTTTGTGATCCCCTGGGGCATACCATACAATGCTGCAAAGAGTTACTGTCCTGTTTTCTTAAGATAATTTTCAATAGCATTTTCCTCACCACGTATTTCATCCAATGCAAGGAAATTTCCCGGCTGCAAGTACTTATTTTCCCTTCTCTGAATGAATATGATACATTATCACAACCAATCACTGAATGAATATGATACATTATCACAACCGATCACTGAATGCTTACCCAACAACTGCAAACATTTAAGACCAAACTTTTTGCAAGTCTCATTTATATTAATGATTTTCCACTCAAACAGTCTATTTGGACTTCATATTTTGAATATCATTGAGCTTTCCAAACCCAGTAAATTAGCAGAACATGCACATCAGTATCATTACTAAGTTCTCTGATTATTTTGTTGCTTTCTGGATCATTTTTATATCAACTTCCTCATGTAAAAAGGCACTACTACTACTTTGACTCTCTAAAGTTATATCACTGTCAAAGCTGATAGAGGATATTAATGCTGAAAGCTTCTTTTTGTTGTTTTTATTCTTCATCATGGCATCCCAGAAAGGGTAAGGTTGTAGCATGTAGTACATTCACTACCACTTCGCTGTCTCTCATGGCCCTTGATTGAAAGGTCATCGTACTTATCAGATACCAATATTTTTTCACAATGCTTTGAGTATTTAGAGAGGTAACTCTTCATGCTGTCAACAAGCACAGTTATATCACCACCATGAGGCCATGTTATATGATAGAGAAGCTGTTGTGCATCCATGATGATAGTATTGGTGGCTGGTGTGCTAGGCTGCAGAACAATCAAGACGTTTGGTAAGGGTAGACTTAATGCCTTTGTGTAATCAACCATACTTATCAAGAAGAGATGACGGGACTGCACATAATTCATATTGAAAAATGTTTTGCAACTCCAGCTGGCATTGTTGTCCTACCATAAGGCATAAGAAAATGGTTTCCAAGTCAAAAACAGTCTGTTCTACCAATTTGATGCCAAGCTTTAGCTTCTCCATAGTTTTTACCGAGTTGAAAATTTTGAGTGAAATCCAGATGGTAGTGAATTACGGAATGATGCTTCCGTTTTCTCCCCAATTTGCAATGCATCATGTACATGGACTTCGCTTGGCGCAACTTTATCATTAACTAATATTTACACAATAAGGGACTGTCAAGTTGAAGTGGATGGGAATGTTTATCTAATTCAGCAGCAATCCTTGAACGATCATCAGAATAAGGTTCTTTTCTTTTTTTTACCTTCCTTGTTTCACCTGCATTGGTGATGTACAGTCTTCCTCTGAATATAAATTTTCCAAGGCATCCAAAAGGAAATCAGAAATGGGAAATGAGTCGATCCATTCACTAACAAGGTCTGGGGATAATGTCATACCTCTCAACCCACCCTTCCCTGTCTTTATGGCTGTTTGTTCACCAAATTGATCACTTGACACAGAATTCCAATAACCATCGTTGTGCCGACACACATGTGACCCAGCAATTAGGTTTGTCTTAACGTTTTCTGGCAAGTTGGGCATCTCTACCAAGTATAAGGAGATATACCAAGCATAATGGATGTGACCTGCACTAAAAGAAAAAAAAATAGGGCCAATCGCTCAGAAAAAAACTGTTGAAAAAGCCGGACCCCCTCCCCTTCTGCACGAAGGAACTGATGAACTAATAGAGTTGGTTTGATAAAATTATCAACCCAGCGCTTCCCTGTTGGATGCTTTCATTCCTCATCCATATATGCTGATATTTAATTGAATGTTTTCTCATCATCTCTAAGAAAATTTTGTAATAAGACAACTGCCACCATACGAAATACCCTCATAGACCACCCATGCTTTTCCATTCATAATACTTGTTACATGCCCAAATGCAGATCCAACAAGAACATCCAAACCTGATATCAGGGTTCCCATGCGTCCTTGAAAAGACATAATAATGGGAATTGCCCATGGAAAAAATCGTAACTGGTTTGAACCTTTCTGACTCACTCCACTTTATTAGCTGAGCAGCCATATACACTGCATACAGATATACAATCATAAGT
>NC_087207.1:81386167-81409376 GCF_015104395.2 Macrobrachium nipponense
GAGTATTCTATTTATAACTCAAAAGTTCAATAATAATTAAGCTATCATATTTGAAAGGAAACAAAGTGAGTAAAAATTATGCAATCTCCAAGTATTTTGCAAATGTACCATATAATGGTGGTAACAAATAAAATACTTTGATATTTAATACATAGAAAAGCAATTATTACAATTATGTATACAAAAATTATTTATTGAAGTGTTTTATAAATAAACCTAGTAACTAATTTGAATAACGTTACATAAACTTATGACCTAGGGTCATTTGAGATCAGTCAGAGTAAATACAATAGTTTTTATCTTATCTTATTTTCGTTTCTGTTTTATTTATAATATGTAATATATATATATATATATATATATATATATATATATATATATATATATATATATATATATGTATATATATATATATTATATATATATATATATATATATATATATATATATATATATATATATATATATATATATATGTATATATATATACATATATATTTATATATATATATATATATATATATATATATATATATATATATATATATATATATATATTATATATATAATATATATATATATATATATATACATAAATGGAGAGATAGATAGATAGATAGATAGAGAGAGAGAGAGAGAGAGAGAGAGAGAGACTCTTACAGAAGTAGTCACTTCTACCTTCTTACCATTATCACTATCGTTATTCATGTGCTTTATGAGTTATTCCATTTTCATACTAAATAATAATGAGTTATTAACTTCTATATTAGGTATGCATAAGATATTATATTTAAGGCCTTATGTTAATCCTTGCCGTGAAATAATGGGTTTAGACACCAAAATATTTTATCATGATTCTCCGGTAAAATGATATTTTGCAAAAAAGGTTTAAGATAATGGCAGCATAAATGTGTACTTAGAAAATAATGCCCAAAGTTGTTATTTTGAAAACCACCTCAAATAAATTGGAATACCCTTAGGATTGCATATATATATATATATATATATATATATATATATATATATATATATATATATATATATATATATATATATATATATATATATATATATATATATGAAACTGAAATGGTGAATATATCCTCAAATATTAGCCTTCATTAATAATGAAAAAAAGAGCCCAAAATCAGGGATGAACAAGGTTTTCCAATGTAATGTTAATTGTATACAGGTAAACGTCTCAAGCATGAAGCATGAACAGTATATTAGTATATTGATTTGACTAATTCGTAATGGCCTTGCATGTGCGATTAGTTTTCTGAATTTATTATAGAGGAATCTCCATGGAATAACAATAAATGTTACTCCTATACATGAAGCATTCATTGGCTGAGCAGGGCACGACTTATGATTGTATATCTGTATGCAGTGTATATGGCTGCTCAGCTAATAAAGTGGAGTGAGTCAGAAAGGTTCAAACAAGTTACGATTTTTTCCATGGGCAATTCCCATTATTATGTCTTTTCAAGGACGCATGGGAACTCTGATAAAAGGATCAGGTTTGGATGTTCTTGTTGGATCTGCATTTATACATGTAACAAGTATTATGAATGGAAAAGCATGGGTGGTCTATGAGTGCATTTCGTATGGTGGCAGTTGTCTTATTACAAAACTTTCTTAGAGATGGTGAGAAAACATTCAATGAAATATCAGCATATATGGATGAGGAATGAAAACATCCAACAGGGAAGCGATGGGTTGATAATTTTATCAAACCAATTCTATTAGTTCATCAGTTCCTTCGTGCAGAAGGGGAGGGGGTCCAGCTTTTTCAACAGTTTTTGTCTGAGCGATTTGCCGTATTTTTTTTTCTTTTAGTCCAGGTCACATCCATTATGCTCGGTATATCTTCTGATACTTGGTAGAGCTGCCCAACTTGCCAGAAAACGTTAAGACAAACCTAATTGCTGGGCCACATGTGTGTCGGCACAACGATGGTTATTGGAATTCTGTGTCAAGTGATCAATTTGGTGAACAAACTGCCATAAAGACAGGAAAGGGTGGGTTGAGAGGTATGACATTATCCCCAGACCTTGTTAGTGAATGGATTGACTCATTTCCCATTTCTGCTTTCCTTTTGTAATCCTTGGAAAATTTATATGCAGAGGAAGACTGTACATCACCAATGCAGGTGAAACAAAGAAGGTAAAAAAAGAAAAGAACCTTATTCTGATGATTGTTCAATGATTGCTACTGAATTAGATAAGCATTATCATCCACTTCAACTTGACAGTCCCTTATTGTGTAATATAGTTAATGGTAAAGTTGCACCAAGCAAAGTCAATGTACATGATGCATTGCAAATTGGGGAGAAAACGGAAGCATCATTCCGTAATTCACTACCATCTGGATTTCACTTAGTAAAAACTATGGAGAAGCTAAAGCTTGGCATCAAAGTGGGAGACTAGACTGTTTTTTACTTGAAAACCATTTTCTTATGCCTTATGGTAGGACAACAATGCCAGCTGGAGTTGCAAAACATTTTTCAGTATGAATTATGTGCAGTCCCGTCATCTCTTCTTGATAAGTATGGTTGATTACACAAAGGCATTAAGTCTACCCTTACCAAACGTCTTGATTGTTCTGCAGCCTAGCACACCAGCCACCAATACTATCATCGTGGATGCGCAACAGCTTCTCTGTCATATAACATGGCCTCATGGTGGTGATATAACTGTGCTTGTTGACAGCATGAAGAGTTACCTCTCAAAATACTCCAAGCATTGTGAAAAAATATTGGTATTTGATAAGTACGATGACCTTTCAATCAAGGGCCATGAGAGACAGCGAAGTGGTAGTGAAAGTACTACATGATACAACCTTACCCTTTCCAGTCAACTCCCCAGTAGGGATGCCATGATGAAAAATAAAAACAACAAAAAGAAGCTTTCAGCATTAATATCCTCTATCAGCTTTGACAGTGATATAACTTTAGAGAGTCAAAGAAGTAGTGCCTTTTTACATGAGGAAGTTGATATTAAAATGATCCAGAAAGCAACAAAATAATCAGAGTACTTAGTAATGATACTAATGTACTGGTTCTGCTAATTTACTGGGTTTGGAAAGCTCAATTATATTCAAAATATGAAGTCCAAATGGACTGTTGGAGTGGATAATAATTAATATAAATGAGACTTGCAATAAGTTGGGTCTTAAATATTTGCAGTTGTTGGGTAAGCATTCAGTGATCGGTTGTGATAATGTATCATATTTATTCAGTGAAGGGAAAATAAGTACTGTAAATATCTTGCAGCCGGGAAATTTCCTTGCATTGGATGAAATATGTGGTGAGGAAAATGCTATTGAAAATGATCTTAAGAAAACAGGACAGTAACTCTTTGCAGCATTGTATGATATGCCCCAGGGGATCACAAAAAATGTAGCCCTCCAAAAGATTTACACAAGGAAAAAAGGTAAACCAACGCGAATCATGGCCTTGCCTCCAACAGATTCCAACCTGTTCCTCCATGTACAGAGAGCACACCTTCAAATGATATTATGGAAAGTGGCTGATCATTTAGGACCCCCAACAGTAGGTATTGAAAAAGTCGACATTCCATCGGCTTTGATAGAGTTCGTCCATAAAATTGATCTTGGTGAAAGTGCTCACCCTGTTCTTCACTGAAGTCTCCACAATTTTCTGGAAAATAGTTCAGATGAGATCGGAGGAAGTGCATTTTCACTGACATGCGTGCACGAAGTTGGTGGAAATTCTCCATTAACTCATCAACCACCTTCTGATACTGGGAACTTCTTTGGTTGCCAAGGAAGCTTGTGATGAATGACTTAAGGAACAACCAGGCAGAGAGTTCAGCAGGATATAGTGCATCATCAAAACTAGCATCCTTGATGAGTTCTCTTATTTGAGGACCATCAAATATACCTGCCTTAAGTTTATCCATGCTTTTTTATTGAAACGCCTGATGTAAGAAAGCAAATCCTCTACCTTCCCTGTCCAATGCCTTTACAAAGTTCTTCATGAGACCGAATTTGATGTGGAGGGGTGGAAGCAATACCTTGCTCAGTTCAACCAGAGGGTGGGACAGAACGTTGTGTGACCCAGATTTTAATCCTTGTCTTGATGGCCACTCTTGTCTAACATAATGCTGGTCATCAGCACGGCTATCCCATAATCACAGAGAGCTTGGATACTTTATGTAACCACCTTGAAGTCCTAGGATGAGCCCAACAACTTTAAGATGTCCACAGATCAATCATTTATGTTCCTGGTAGTTCAGAGTAGACGACAGGCGTCCCATGCTTTCATTTGAACTGAGTGGCCAACAAGGATTGATGAAATCTTATTTCCATTATTAAAAAGAATTGCCTTGAGACTCCTGTTAGATGAGTCAATGAAAAGTCTCTACTTCTACTCCATAGTAATACTTCAGACCAAGTAATTCAATCAGGTCAGCAACATTGTTACAGTAGACCAGTGAAGATGCTTCATCAGACGTGAAGAATTTTCTAAATTCTCTCTCATGGTACCAGCACCAATAGAAAGTTGTTCCTGGTGCCAGTAGACGTTTCTCTCGAAGATGAGAACCCAGTAGCTGGTCAGACTCCTTGGAGAGGTTCAGGTCTCATGTCAGGTCATTGGGTTCGACTTGGGTCAAAGGCACTGGTTGGTCGTCCTCTTCTGGCCTTTATGCACCACGCTCAGCTATATCAGTCATGTCACTAGATTCGGAATCAGAACTAGATTCCATGGTGACCTTTGGCTCAGGAACAGGAAGATCAGGGGCATGGAGGACTGGCTTTATGGCAGAAGGAACATCAGGGTATCCAATATAGTGCTTGTTCTTGCGATTGATGTCTTTAAGATTTGTCATGCAAAAGTAGCAGTCAGTAATGTAATCTTTCCTTTCCCTCCTCACCACTGGGACACCAAATAGCATATTCTTCCTTTTCTTGTTCCTCCAATCCCGTAAATTCTCTACACGTTTTGTAGTAGATATGGGGAACAAATGGCTTATCCTGATCGCCTAGTTTGACTCCAAAGTGAGTTTGATATGCTTTCTTCACAAAATCCGCTGTATTTGCTTGACAGTGGGGGAGAACCACACGTCTAAAGATGTAGCAGAGCCTATTAGGATGGTTTTTACACTTCCAATCCATTTTCATACTTATCTAGGCCTGAAAAAAGAAATAAAAATAAATATTAAAGGTTACTCACGACCGGCTTTGCAAAAACAAAACGTATAAACGCTTTGATTGTGATATTTTATAGAAAATATGAAGGAATAGATGTAGACTATATCTTAGAAACCAAACCTGCAAAAAGGATCCTAAATCAGTTGGAAAACCTTTAACCTTTGTTAAAAAAAAGTTTTAAAACACAGGCCAGTGTAATTTTCTTGACATCTGTATTGCTTCCAAGACTCGTCAGCATGTTTGTCTTAACCATTTTTCATGTCTTTCTAAGTCTTTTTTCATATATATATATATATATATTTTTATATATATATATATATATATATATATATATATATATATATATATATATATTATATATATATTATATATATATATACATATACATATGAGTCATATCACATTACCATTTTTCATATATATACATTGAGCTACAAAATATCTAATTTGCTCTACCTCGGAATTAACATATTTTCATATATGTTTAACCGAAGGGGAATTTTTAATCGATAAGAGATTTGTCGGCTCACGGGCACGAATCATCGACACCTACAAAACCAGGATACACAGTGAAGCCTTACACCACACCACTTCACTTTGCGTACTGGATTTGTAGGTGTCGATGGTTTGCGCCCGTGAGCCGACAAATCTCTTATCGACTAAAAAATTTCCCTTCAGTTAAGCATATATGAAAATATATTAATTCAGAGGTAGAGCAAATTAGATAATAAATGACACTTGTAGCTCTATATACATATATATATATATATATATATATATATATATATATATATATATATATATATATATATATATATATATATATATATATATATATATATATATATATATATATATATATATATATATATATATATATATATATATATAAGCACTGTTCAAGAAACACACTACATATGTATTTTGGCCAAGCAGAATACTTGATTACATTAGAATTGTTAATAGGTTACAGCAGTGGACTATTTTTGTATATTCTTATGAAGTATAGCCTATCTAGTAAATTTTCAGTTTTACCAAGTGTGAGATCTGTTTTGTTTTCAATCAATTTAAACCCATTTTACATAAAGAATTTGTCATTAACATGCCAGAAATGCAAGATACAATATATCTAATGGTTTTATCTTCATCCTTGACCTCAAAACAATGGGGTGGGGCACCATTATCTTCTCATTTCCATGCTTAGATCCAGAGTTATTGAGAAAAGTTGTTTTTTCCCAATGGCAGACTTTTTCGCTTATAACAAAAGTGGGCCAAGGTCATCATTTTGACAGCCCCTCTAGAATATCAAGAAAACACCCAAAGGAATGTAAAGAAACCAAGAAACCTGGTACTTTTGAACATTCTAGGTTCACTATGTTGGCAACTCAACTACAGTAAAAAAAAACCAGTTGCAAGGGTATATTTTGCAACATTTGTATCTTGCAAGTTACATATAGGCCAGAGGGTTGTGAGAGCAAAGCTCGTTGTTCATGATGAAGTAAACACGCCGATTCAATTTCAGGCTTGATAACTGTAAAGAGACTCCTGCTAAACAAAGGGTGCGAAATGGCCGATGTAGATATTATCAGCGATGTGTTGAGGAATGTTAACTTGTTAATAAGGGTTGATAAGCTTAATTTTTCTCATTGGAATGGAGAAAATAAATGGTGCCAGTTTGTTTGTTACTCATGGTGGGGTAACCTCTTACCGGAGGGTACCACAGTGGGCCTTACAGGGGGTAGAAACAGCAACTATTCGAACACTGTGGGTTTGTGGATTAGCAGAAACATTACGACGTCCACATATGATGGGGACTGGACATGATCACTACAACCCGGCATGAGCAATTCACTACCTGAGAGAATGAAACAATGGAAAAAGTCAAATAGAGTATCACAAGAACAGATCAAGGTTATTGCTTAAGTTTGCCATTCCGTGGGTTGAAACGCCAGAACAATAACTATAGAAATGCCATCACACAACTGAGTTTGCTCGAAAGACAGTTTGGAAAGGATCCTGAGTATAGGATCTCTTACCAGAATGCCTTTCAGATGTATCTGGAAAAGGACTTTATAGAGGAAGTTCATGATGCACAGAAAGAAGGATATTATATGCCACACATTGGAGTCAGTAAACAAAGTTTGATTACTCCTCTCCACATAGTTTTTAATGCTTCATCCAAGACCAAAGGCAAACTGTCTTTGAAAGATTGCTTGCACCCAGATCACAACATGGTAAAGAGGCTTCATGATCCTGCTGATACCAAATATGCACGGTTTATTTGGCACATGATATCGACACAAACAGCTACCTTCGCCTTCAAAGTTGTGGTCTTTGGTATCGCCACTAGCCCTTACCCATTACAACAAGTTGTTAGAATGCATCTTAAGGGGAAGGGGTGGAAAAGCTTATAAGATTGTTCTATGTGGATAACTATTTGCAGACCTACCACACTGAATAGGAAATGAGAAGTGTTTACATCGAAGTAAAGCCATTGTTAGATGAAGCTCACATGCTGTTGATGGGATGGGCAAGCAATTGCATAGTATTTGATCAACAAATTAGAGGAAATGAGCCTACACAGATCTCTGTTTTAGGTATGATTTCTCATAGAGAAGGTGATTGTTTGAGTCTGAGAACACGAGGAGGGCATTAGTCCTACAAACGTAAATTGCTGCCCATGCTTGTGTCCAATTTTGATCCTTTGGGGCTTGTCAGTCCAGTTTTTGTCAGGGGTAATATTTTTTATAGGATTTGTGGGAAGCAGTTGGCTTGCGTATTCCTTCTCCTGCTGGAGGGGAGTATATGGTCCGATTCTTGTTGGACGTTGAAGGTCGGCTTCTGAATAGCGATGCTCACCACTTCCGTTATTAAGAGGCGACCATAGCTGTCTTCTTTGTGCACGACGTGGGTGCCTTCTATGAGCACTTGTAGAGATGGCTTCTTGTCGTGAACATCTACGTAATGTTGATGGATGGCCCCTTGAGTACAGAAGCAGAAATATTGCCAGTTCAACAATAGATTTATAAGTTTTGTAGTTGTACTTGTAACTCTAATTCTTTGCACAGTAAAGAAAAAAACTCTGCCGTTCGTCTCATTCAAACTTCTCCTGAAAGACTTAGAATACAAAGATTACTAATCCAGAACTAACATTAAGAAGAAGCATAAAGTTAAACATAGGACTAGACTGCAGAACGCATTATCAAGAAGAAGAAGCAGGTAAGCGATCATATAACTCGAACACTACCTTACAAAAAACTGCACCGCATGAAATTGGGGCACCACTTATAACATTGGTGCCACGGCTTGTGGATCCAGAAGACGTAACATGCATTGAAGATAGTCAAAGAAATACACATTTCGAGTTACAAAGGTGATACCAATTGACGAACATAACTTAAAAATGAATAACTACGGCGAAGAATAATAATGATCGATAGAATCCTTCTTGAAGACGTAAACGAAAAATTGCAATAATAGACTTTATACAACAGTGAGAACAGTTTCGTTTTCCCCTCGAAGAAAAACAACGAGACGTAACGTGTTATGAAACGGAGGCATAATAATTGCGCGATGCAGACATAACATCATCGAGTCGAGACGTGGAACTGGTGCAGCCGGAGAATGTATTGCAGATGAACGAAAACACATTTCCGTTAAAGAATCAACGTTTCTGAAGAATTTTTGACGAGGACGAATCTTTGCCGAACAACGAAACGAGAAAACAGCGTCAGTCAAGATTGATTGTGAAACACAACAGGTGAATTCAACAACGAAGAAAGTGATATCGAAAAAGCAAAAACGAACGAACAGATGCAAGTTCGCTGAAGCTGATTTTTTTTTTATTCTCTGTCTATAAGAGTGTGTGAAAAGATTACGTATTCTTTCTCTTAGAAATTATCAAACTTTCTTTTTGGAATTCTCTCTCAATATGAGTATAAATATTTTTTTTTTGTTTCATAGCTAGGAAATCTAACTATTTTTTTTTTACACTCGGTTGGTGATATATATGATTTTGAATACTTATATATTTGTGTCCCATTTATTTGAATAATTTATTTTAACAGGCTGTGCACTTTGAGTTCAAATTAACGAAATTTTGTTTATATGTATTCAAGTATACTTTTGAATAAACAGTGCATGATAATTTTTTTGATAATGTTCTGCATAGTGAACCATACATAAAATTTTTATTTGAATATGTTGTGTATCATTTTGTTTGACTAATTGTTGGTGATATTTTTTTGGCCCAATTTCACATATGATTTGTTATGCTATTGTGTAATGATGAGTAGCATATGTGAATAATTTTTTATTTTGGGAAATGCATAAAGCCTTTAACGAATTACGCAGAGATACCTCACACAATTTAAGACCAACACCAGATAGATGCAGTAAAATCCTTGTTCCAATTTTCGAAAGAGAAGAATGAATCAGGCCACACGTTTCTGTGGACAAATTAAAGCTTCCAATCCAGACAAAAGTAAACTAGAGGCATATACAGTTAATCATTGGCTAGCTGATGCTGACAGCCGCATATCTTCCAGGGGAATAACAGATGAAAGAGCTAAAATTAGTGAAAGCTTGCTTCTCGTTAGTTCAGAACACGGTGATGCGCATAAAACTTTGAATTCGGATAGTTTCAGCAAATTTACTAAATATGATGAATTCAAAACAATTTGTTTGATGCTCTGGGAGGCCTTGAGTAAAAAAGTTATAAATGTTGAAAATGCCATAGACAAAATAATAGAAGACTTGAAGTCCACAAACATCACCATTGGAGATAAGACACAGTTTGGTGATGATGAAAGGGGATTAGGTAATATAAGTTACGTCTTACACTACTTGGCACATGGAACCATATATAATGCTCTAAGAGAAAAGGAAAAGAAGGCCTTTCGGAAAATTAAAATTGATCTCAAGAATAATAGCCTTCAAACATTAAAAAACAATGAAACAAGAAATACAGAAGGCAGAGACAGATTTCTCCAAGGAATTTGTAGAGGTAATAGAAAAACAAAATGAAAGGAAAGGCAGAAATAATAACCATTCAAATAGAATGAATAATAATAATGCCAGACAAGCAGGGAATAGATCCACTCCTTTTCAAGGGAAATATAACAGAAAATGAAATCCTAACCAGAAAGAAAGACACAGTTATTCAAGGAATGATCCACCTACGACATATAAGCCTGGTCAATCTTCAAACACAAATTTTTCAAGTCAAGGAAACTATTCAGCTCAAGGAGCAAGACCAAAGGCAGCATGTGAAAATTGTGGGCATACCAATCATTCCACTAATGAGTGCAGAAAGCCTAGAAGCTGTGCAATCTTCAAGAATGTTGGGCATTTAACTAAAAGCTGTTGGTTGAATAATAAGGGAACCAATAAGGAAGTAATAGAAGTAAGTGAAGATTCCAGTAACTAGAAAGACATGTGTAAGTGTTACATTTAAAAATATATATTCCATATATAAATAAGCCGATGACCAAAGGGGTCACTGTTGAGATAACAAGGAGTGTGGTAGAGACTGATAAAAAGAATGCAAGCTAAGCATTGGTGTTTTGTATCAGCAGCACCCTGGTTTGCATTTGCCTGTGATAATCAAATCCATTGTTGTGTCAAACAGGTCACAGTGCTTTCGCCTGAGAACCTGTTGACCTATAACCCACAGACGTCTACGTGACTTCCTCTCACATGTTCATCTGTCTGTATGTTAGTATACTGAGCTAAGCTTTGCTCTCCTATGATTTTGTAAATGCATTGTAACTCAGAACTCTACTTCCCCTCCTAGAATCAAGTTCTCTTAACTGCCTTCTTGCCTCTACTCAAGAGATGTAGTTTTGCAAATACATTGTTAAGTTTATCATCATCTTCGCCTTTATACCCAAAGAAGATACTGACTTAGAAATTATCGTCGCAATTGAAGATACTCTGACGAGAGGATGGGAGGTATACAACCAGATACTTGAGTATAACATCGCAGGTCTTAATAACCTCACAGGACGCCTCGTTATACAAGGCACAACCCTACACATGTACTGTACTTAGATTCAGGCAGCACAGTGAATGTAATAGATAAATCAACTTTAACCAGATGTTTAGGTATTTTAGAAACTTGGATTCAGAGTCAAAATAAAGTTATAAAAGGAATAACAGGTAAACAAATTAGAAGTCTAGGAAATGTGAACTTGGAAATAGATATTTTGTCACACAAATTTGTCGAAAGTTTATTAGTTCTAGAAGACAGATTTTTCCCACACAAGTATTATTCTTATTTAATTTAATGGGAAGATGTGGTATAATACTAGACTGCAGTGAATGAAAGATTAGCCTGAAACAGGATAATCAGAAGAACGTAAGTTTTGCGCTTGACGAAGAAAAGCCTCACCCAAATCTTATCAATTTGTCTGCGACAGTTTCGACAAGAAAGAGAGACATACGAGAAAGGCAAGATATAATAGAAAGAGATAGAAAAAAGGAATTTCCACCATTGCAGAATACAGAATCAATGAAATGTGCACATATAGATGATATATACTCAGATTCAAGTAACTACTAACTTTAAACAGGGGTCGGCAACCTTTTGAACACGCTGTGCCAGTTAATAATTTAATACATTTTTTTTAAGCACCTTGCGTGCCAGGTGCTATTTTTCAAGCACTATTATAGATAATATACATATATCCTGGGGATAGGAAAATTAAAATCATAATTGTACTGTAATAGCCATTGTAATTATATTGTATTTTCCTGAACATGCATACAATAAATGTAATTCAAATATAATTTTTATTTATTTATTTTCTGCATCTATTATTGTCTGTAACAAAAACTATTTTAGGTTTGAAGTTTATACACTTAGTATTAATGCGATCCTTGCCCTTGCTTCCCTTTGACTAAAGTTGAAATTTCAGGTGAATATTTCGACACCTTGAGTTTCACGCAACCCTCAGAGTGATCCGTTGTAAGCCTGCTGCGATAAGGGCTGAGGATGTGCTTCATTTGTGAAAATATCTGCTCACATTGATATGTGGATCCATACGCTGATAGCAGTGCAAAAGCTACTTTCTTCATGCAATTGAATTTATCAGGTAGTGATGCCCAAGACCTTAAGATGGATGTTGCATGATCATTCTTACTGCTTTCCAGTATTTTTCGAAGATCTTTGAATTTAGCTGACCACAATGTTGAGGCCTGAAAGTCGATTAACTCAAAGAGAGTCGTGTCCAAGTCACTGTATTTAAAGGTGTCCGGTCTGATTAAAAATGAAAACACTGGGCCCATGTGTTGAAAATCTTGAAACCTGATTGAGAATTCTGACTTTAATTCTTGCATGTACAGTTGTAGATCAGAAGTGTTGACTGGATGCATTGAAGATAAGTTTTTCAGATTTTGAAAACAACGGAAAGAGCCGGTTTCCACATCTGTTGAGTAGATTGCAAGCTTTGCAACAAATGCTTTCCAATTATCGTACAAATCCAACACCGTTTTTCCTGCACCTTGCAGGAGAAGATTGAACTCATTTAGATGTTTGGTGATGTCTGAGAGAAACATAAGTTTCACAATCCAATCTCCGTCTTCCAACTCAGGATAGTCTTGGCCTTTTTCTGATAAGAAAACCTTGATTTCATCAAAGCATCCCACAAATCTCTCCAATACCTTCCCACAACTTAACCACCTAACACTGCAATGCAAAGGTATATCTTTGTACACACTGTCCACCTCTTCAAGAAAAGCTTGAAACTGCCTGTGCGTAAGAGGAGAGTGTGCAACAACAAAATTCACTATTTTTGTGACAGTAGTCATCACCTTCTTGAGAACAAAGCTCGAGATCTTGGCACATAAATTTTCTTGATGAATTATGCAGTGCAATTTCAGAATGGGGTGCCCAATTTTCTCCTCAACCAACTTCGTAAAACCCTTGTTTTTTCCCTACCATAGCAGGAGCACCATCCGTTGTAATTGCAAAAATCTTTCCTATGTCTACCCCTCTGTTCTTAAAATGGTCGGTGAATGCCTTCAGTATGTCTTCTCCCTTGGTGGTTCCATACATAGGTGTCACTATACCTGGCAAAAACAGCCAAGCGGGGAATATCATTTATATCCACGCTTTCGTCCAGGGCAACACTGAACACAGGTGTATTTGTTAAAGCAACCGTTTGCTGCTGGGTTACATTATCAGCCATTTCAGAAATACGTCTCTCCACGGTCCTAGCTGAGACAGGCATGTCTTTTATCCTTGAGATAATCACGTGTTTGTTTGTTATTCCATCGAATAATACTTCAGAGCACTCTAGGAAAGCTGCTTTTATAAAATCTCCATCAGTAAAAGGCTTTCCATGCTTAGCAATACACAGAGCTAGTTTGTAACTGGCCTCAGTTTCATTACTTTTGCTAGCACTCAAGTTTTTAAACACATTACTCTGTTTTCCATAGCGGGATACTGCTTTCTTGATCGCCTCAGCTTTGTCAGCACTATCCTTGAAAGTCTTTTCGTGCTTTGTTTCGAAATGTCTTTTAACACTTGATGTGCGGCATACGACATTCTCGCAGCAGAGAGCACACACAGCACGGTCATTCTGCTGAATAAATCCAAAGTCATTTGTCCATGACGACTGAAATGATCGGACATCAAGCTTGACTTTTTTCGCAGTAGCCATGGCGACAATTAAACTGGGAAGGGTGTTAAGTAAGGTGGCTAAAGAGTAACTGAAACAACAGCAGAGTACGATGCAATCACGTACCCCTCATCGTGATGAGTATGAAACGTTTTTGTTACAATTCATGTATCATACTCGTCTAGCCTACATCTCGTCCAGCCTACATCTCGATGCAATCATGTACCGTACCCCTCATCATGAATATGAAACGTTTTTGTTTTAATTCATGTATCATAGGAAAAAATTACTTTTAATCATATGATTTGAAAGGAAATAAACCATATAGATAAGAATAATAATGCACAATACATATTCTCTCTCTCATTTAGTATTATCCCTTCAACCTCGTAACTCATTACTACATGCTACAGTTATTAGTATATGTATCTGTATAGGTATCTGTATAAAGCATCTTGATTTTCGTTAAATTCAGAGTCTCAGTGATCACCATTATTTATATGTTAGTTACAGGGTCGGCAACCTTCATGGCACGCCGAGTGCTTGCATATGGCACGGCATGTTGATTCGAAAATGCAAAGAAAAAAATAAAAAACCTAACAAAACAAAAAAAAAATTATATATATATATATATATATATATATATATATATATATATTATATATATATATATTATATATATATATATTATATATATCTATCTATATATATATATATATATATATATATATATATATATATATATATATATATATAGATATATATATATATATATATATATATATATATATATATATATATATATATATATATATATATATATATATATATATATATATATATATCTGTTTTGTAGGATCTTGCATTTCGAATCACATGCCGTGCCATATGCAAGCACTCGGCGTGCCATAGGTTGCCGACCCTGTAACTAACATATAAATAATGGTGATCACTGAGACTCTGAATTTAACGAAAATCAAGATGCTTATACAGATACCTATACAGATACATATACTAATAACTGTAGCAATGTAGTAATGAGTTACGAGGTTGAAGGGATAATACTAAATGAAGTATTGCTATTAGATAAAACAAAGAAATCAGATATAAATAATGTAATAGACTTAACAGAAGAAACCACTGAAAATCCAGAACATTGTTATTTGTCAGACATAGAATATGAAGAGATATGCTTCTTTAGCACAGCTGATGATAATAAAGTACAATCTATACTTAATGGAGCAGTAACTTTAATTCCAAAATGCTAAAAAATATATATTTAAGAGCAAAAGAGAGCTTAAGGACTAAAGATGTTCTATTGTTGAACGATGAATTGCCAGATTTTGTCAGAATGGAAAATTCACTAGTCCACATGAATGGTGATAATTGAGAAGCTTATGTCCAAAACTATTCAAATAACAAACTAACACTATACGCAGGCACTGTCTTTTGCATAGGAATAGCTATTAACAATCCTTTACTAACAGTAGAAGAAAAGGCATTTTTCTCTATAAATGGCCAAAATTCTCAAATAAATCAGGATGTACATAAAACAGATTTTCCAGAAAATAGAAACAAGTTCATTCAAGTGCTAGAGAAATATAGAAATGTAATAGCTGTAGAAGGAAATGAACTAGGATGAACGAATGTCCTACAATATAAGATTATGTTAGATGATGGAACCAAGCCATGTTTTATTCCTAATTACAGATTACCAATAAGCCAGAGGCCCATAGTTGATAATTTGATAAAGGAAATGAAAAGAGATAGAGTAATAATTCCTTCTAAATCTCCATATAATTCTCCATTGTTGCTTCTTCCAAAAAAAAATGGCAGTTGGAGACTTGTAATAGAATATATAAAATTAAACTCCAACACAGTTCCAGATAGAATGCCGATGCCGGTAATTCAATATATGTTAGCTCAATTAGGAAGGGCCAAAATATTTTCACCCTTAGATCTGCTTAGTGGATATTGACCTCTAGGTGAAGAATCCAATCAGCACAAATAAAGAACATTTACAGTTTGAAGTAATGCCATTTAACGTTTGGTAGATTAATGTTACAAATTCTAGGAGACATAGAAAATGTTGCAGTATATTTAGACAATGTAATCATTATTAGTGAAGATTTAGAAAGCCACCTCAAAACATTAGAATTGGTCCTAGAAAGATTAAGAATGGCCGGACTAAAAATTAAATTAAGAAAATGTCAGTTCCTCTTGAAGTCATTAGAATACTAGGGTCATGTAATTAGTGAAGACGGACTGCGCATGCAAGCAAGTAAAATAAAGGCAATAATTGAGTATCCAGCTCCCACTAACTTGGAAGCATTAAGGAGATTCGTTGCGGTGGTTGGATATTATAGACTGTTTATAAAAGGATTTGCTACTATCGCCAACCGCTTGACAGAATTAACCAAAAAGGATGTTAATCATGAATGGCAGAATGAACAAGAAACAACCTTTCAAACATTAAAGAGCAAAATGACTAGGAACCCTGTTTTGGTCTATCCAGAATTTTCAAAAGATTTTTATTTAGTTTGCGATGTCTAGAGTACAGGGCTAGGAGCTGTATGGTTACAAAAGGCCAGAACTAGAAGGAGGGCAGTATACTATGCCAGTACAGTTTTAAACCCAGCAGAAAAACACTATAGTACAACCGAAAGAGAGTGTTTAGCTTTATTTTGGGGTTTAAAGAAATTTAGACAGATACTTTTAGGTCATAAAGTTAATGTGCTTACTGATCACAAACCCATTTCTGATTTGTTTAAAAGAACTTTCACTAAAAACATGAAGTTCAATAGATGGTTCTTTAGTGTATTAGAGTTTGCTCCAGAGTTCAGATATATTCCAGGGAAACTTAACACTTTGGCAGATGCATTATCCAGATCTCAAGAAGAAACAGAACAATGCATTACAATTAATACCTTTTGTCTTAGTTGTCAAGTGGTAGATTTAGATTTAGAAAGAGTGAAAGTAGAACAAGATAAAGATCCAGAAATCAGACAAATAGTAGGACAACCATTAACAGATGAATCATTAAAACCGTATTTTCATTTATTAAATGGTTTGTTGTTTAAAATACCCACAGAGATTAATGTTTTTTCTCGACAATATATCCCAAAAACACAAACCAGAGAATTTTTAGAACTAACGCACTCATATAAGTTGGCAGGACATCCAGGAATAAAAAAGACCACTAGAATCATAACCAGTAAATATTTTTGGCCACATTGTAGTGAAGATGCCAGGAACTTTTTACAAAATTGCCTAGTTTGTAATCAACACAAAGGTAACGTAAATACAAAAGCTCCACTTGAAAAATATCCATCAGAGTTAAATCCATTTCAATTAGTAACTATCGACTTTTTGGGTCCATTTCCAACAACTATTAGAGGAAAAAAACAAATATTAGTCTTCTTGGACTATCTAACTAGATATGTAAAAATCATATCTGTAAGAAACAGAGATGCAACTACAGTAGCCGAAGCTCTTAAATCTAGAATTATAACCAGACATGCATGTCCTCAAGTTCTTCTAATTGATAATGCTGCTGAAATCACTAGCGATCTTTTAAAGAAAAAATGTGAGATTTATGAAATAAATAAATGTCAAATAAAAGCTAATAAACCCAGTTCAAATGGAGCAGTAGAACGAACTAATCGTAAAATAAAGGATATCCTGAAAACTTTAGTAAAACCACACACAGAATATTGGGACTTAGCTCTTGAAGACGTACAGTTCACATTGAATAATACTGTAAATGAGACGATAGGAGAATATCCTCATTATTTGCTATATGACTATCAGAAAAGAATGCCAAATACTATTAGATGAGGCAACACCACCCAGACATACTTATAACTATGATGACTGTGTTGCATGGAAAACCAGACGTACTTACGAGACTATCATGCAGACAAGAGCTAGACTAAAAGACGAACAAAAGACTCAAGAAAAATACTATGATAAAAATACCACTAAACCAGACATTACAGTGGGTACCCAAATTTATGTTCAGAATCATGTACTAGAAGGTCCAAATGTAAAAGTTTCTCCCAAATTCACTGGGCGATATAGAGTAATAGAAGTGTTAAAGTTAAATAAATACGGAGTAATAAATGAAAGTGATCTAACGGATAGGGTAGTTCACTGGAATCATGTAAAGGTAGTGAAAACAGATCCATGGTCTACTAAAGATATAGATAACATAAGAAAGGAAAATACTGTAGAAAATCCAGTTACAACGAGGTATGTTCTAAGAAGTGTTGGACTGAAAATATCACAACTGTGATGTATATAGTGCAATTTGTGCGTCTATATATAAAGAAAATCTGATTAAGTCTTTTTGCAGAGGCAAACATGCGGCTCATCATAGCACTAGTTTTAAATGAACTTATCTCTTCAGAAGTGGAGATAAGAAAAGCTGCCCTGTTAAAAAAGACATGGAAAAGTCAAAATGATCAAGGACCTTAGAATAGTTAGTATAGATATTTCCACAGTACTCAACCGTGAAAGTGAACTAAGAGAAATCCAAAATGGTATTAAAGCATTCCTACAGAAGGGTGATAATAGCAGTGCCATTTCATTATTGGAAAAGTTGAGCATGAATATATATAACACACTGAGAACACGGTCCAAAAGATCCCTCTTACCCTTCATTGGAACTGCTCTAATACAGTTGTTTGGGGTTGCTACCGAAGCAAATGTAGAACAAGAAAGGGAAAGTATTGACAGACTAGAAAAGTGGGCAGCCGCAAGGGGTACAGTGATAAATAAAGTGATTGCCTCTCACAATCAAAATGCAGAACAAATAGAAAAAAATTAAAGTTTCCATAAGTCAAGTAAATCAGAATGTAACAAAAGAACCTCAATAAGATAGAAAATAAACAGTTTTTAAATTACTTTGCACTGGAAAGTGAAGTGATGTTACAAGAGCATAAAGACATGCTGAATGCTGTCTTACTTGCTTACAAAGGTATTTTGAGCCCAACACTAATCACTCCAAAAGAATTAAAAGACATTATTAAGTTTTATTTAATTGAGAAGCATTGCACACCTTTAGTAGAAGATATTTTCATGTACTATAATTTGATAAGTGCCAAAGTAATCCATGACAGAATTATCTTAGTTTTACCTTTCAATACGAAAATTTCAAATGTGCTAGTTTCTATATATCCCTTTCCTATGTATAATGAAAATCAGATAATTATTAGAAAGGGCCTTAATAATCATTTTGCATTGGAAGAACATGGATTAATGTTAGCCTTTTTAACCGATGAACAATTCAATGGATGTGTAATTTTGAAGGAAAAAGAGTATATATGTGATATTGATAACTTAAATAAGACAACCAATGATCATCCCTGTATGCAAGAGTTGATTTTAAAAACAAAGCAACTATAGTGAATGAAGACATATTTGTATTTTCATTAGATACTGTTATAGCCACAGTCACTTGTCGTAATGTCACCACCCAACTGAAATTTAAAAATATAAAGTCTTTTGCAACATCATGTAAGTTAATTATACCAAACAATTATACTATGAACCCCACCTTTTCACTGAATACCATTTCAAGAAACATATGCCATATAAGAATTACACATTTGCAATAGGTGAGTTTAAATTGTCTCGGTTAGAATTAAAGGAACTTGAGAACATGAATTATGTTGATGACTATTACTTGTATACGAAACAGATAGCACCATTTCCTTCATTAGTAAATCTGCGATAATAGTAGTCACTATTGTTTTGTTTGTCTCCATAGTGAGGCATTTGATTATCAAAAAAATACAAGTGATACAGACGGAAATTAAAAGAAATGATCCATAATTGACATTTAATATCCACATCATTTCTAACATTTTTCTTCAGATATTGTATCCTGAGTTTTCATTTATTATGCTTATGATTTAATGCACTTTTAATTTTGTTATAAGTTTAGCATTTGCTATGATTTTTTTTACAATTTTATACAATTATTCTTTCTTCCAGAGTTGGGAGAACAATTTTTCTGTGTATTTTGTTGTACGCTTTAATAATTTTTTAAGATATCAATTCTTTCACACACATACACACACACACACAAATATATATATATATATATATATATATATATATATATATATATATATAATATATATATATATATATATATATGGATATATATATATATTTATATATATATATATTTATATATATATGTATTTATATATATATATATATATATTATATTATATATATATATATCATATCCATATATATATAAAGTATATATATATAAATATTAGTATATATATATATATATATATATTAATAATATATAATTCTGGATATATCATAATATATATATATATATATATATATATATATATATTATATATATATTATTTAATATATTTATATATTTATATAATTTTAATAATAATATTATATTAAAAAATTAAATTTATATTTTTATTTTATAAATTTATATTTTAATTATTTAATTAAAAATAAAAATAAATTAAAAAATAATTAATATTATATTATATATATTATATTATATATATATACTATATATATATATATATATATATATATATATATATATATATATATAATAGTATAAATATAGGTGAAGGGAAAATCCTTTATTCCCATATATGTACTTTTATTGTTGCGACGTTTCAAGACATAAAAGTCCCATTATCAAGCTAAAAAAAGATAAAACAAAAGTTCAAATCACAAAACTCGGAAGACATATTTAAAGCTTAAAAATTTTACAAATATAAAAAACAAGTACAAGAGTAGGGAGGAGTCAATACCATAAGCTGCTGATTGCACAGAACGAATGACAATTCGGGCCGGTCAGCTTCGACTTAAACTCACGAGAGATAGAGTTGTTGAGGAAGACTGGGGTGTTTACTGCGGGACGAGTTGTTTAATGTAAAGTGATTCTAAAATAGCTAAATGCTGATTGTTTAGGGATTGGCCTATAATTTTAAAATCTTTGTAAATTCATGTCATGTTTACATTTCTTTGTATACTCGCGTATATATCGAAAAAACTCAGGATTAGTTAATTTGACACTGTTCTACAACTAACGTCTCGATGAGAGTCTATTCTCACTTTGAGTAACCTCTGTGGAGCCGACGTATTTCCTTAGATTACATCTAGGGCAATTAAATAGATATACGACTCGTGAGGTCATCAGTGGATTGAGTTTCTCCTTGTGTGTAAACAAAGATCTAATATCATTGGGTTGCAAGATATTAGTCTTAATTCAAATGCAGGGAAAAAAACTTCCTATTAACAGTTTTAATTCACGGTAGAAATTTTTCTTATGAATAAATGGGACACTGTCAAACAATCGTAATTTTGGCACTGTTGGTATTTTACTATTAGGATGGAAGATATTGTTCAAGAATTTGTACAGGTGTTTATAAAAATGTTTCGATGGAAAGCAATTGTCAGTGAAATATTGGTGGAGATAGGTTATTTCATTGTGAAAATGATTCTAGTTAGACCCAAAATGGCAGTTTATTTTCCTTTTCATATTCAATTGTGAAATTAATGTTAGGATGCATTTCATTGGCATAATCAAGAAATTTGTTAACCTGATCTTTATCTCAGAACAATAAGAATGTATCATCCACATACCTATTATAAAATAATGGATGGTAGGCCAAAGGACAGTTGTCCCAGTATGCGTTCCTTCCAGGGAGCTACATAAAAATGTTTGCAAAGGTGGGCCCGGACCCAAAGGGGATCCCATCGCCATACCATCAACCTGAATGTAGGCTTTGCCGTTAAAAACAAAGGGTGTGTCCTGCACAGCGAGCTCGAGCAATTTTCTAAAATCCGTAAGGTTAAAATTGAGTCGTCCTGCGCTAAAACCCAAACTCACCACATTTTAAAAAAACAGAGAAAAAAGGCCTTTAAATTTGTAAATTTAAAAAGGTCATAACTCTTTTATTGTTCAAAATATTTTCTTCAAGTTTGAATTGTTGGAATGTTTTGAACACCAAAAATATGATGTTATATATGAAAAAATTAGACTGCACAATTTGATTCACTGATTAGTTGTATGATTGATTGTAAAATTGATGAGCAAAATAAATGCTGAAGTTTACAGAAGTACAAATTATATAATGCAAAATTTAACCATTTTCTCATCATTAAAATATACACTCACTTACACCATTAGAAAGAGGAAACGAAGGGGATTTCAGATGACCTCAGGAGTCGTATATCTATTTAATTGTCCTAGATGTAATCTAGGGAAGTACGTCGGCTCCACACAGAGGTTACTCAAAGTGAGATTAGACTCTCATCGAGGCGTTAGTTATAGAACAGGTGTCAAATTAACTGATCCTGAGTTTTTATGTATACGCGAGCATACAAAGAAATGTAAACAAGGCATGAATTACAAAGATTTTAAAAATTATTGGCCAATCTCCTAACGAACCGTATTTAGCTATTTTAGAATCACTTTATATTAAACAACTCGTTCCGCAGTGTCTTCCCCAACACCTGTATCTCTCGTGAGTTCAAGTCGAAGCTGACCCGGCTCAAATTGTCACTTCGGTTTGTGCTTTCAGCACCTTATGGTATTGACTCCTCCCTGCTCTTGTACTTGTTTTTTATATTTGTAAAATTTTTGAACTTTTAATAAGTATTCCGAGTTCGTGATTCTAAGCTTTGTTTTATCTTTTTTTTAGCTTGATAATGGGACTTTTGTCTTGAAACGTCGTGACAATAAAAGTTCATATAATGGGAATAAAGGATTGTCCTTCACCTTAGCATCGACTGATATGTATATATATATAATATATATATATATATATATATATATATATATATATATATATATATATATATATATATATATATATATATATATATATATATATATATATATATATATATATATATATAATATATATATATATATATGTATATATATATATATATATATATTATATATAATATAAATGTATATATATATTATATATATATATATATATATATATATATATATATATATATATATATATATATATATAATATATATATATATATATATATATATTATATATATATATATATATATATATATATATATATATATATATATATTATATTTATATATATATATATTGTATAGCCACAGTGCCCTCTTAACTTCTCAAATTTACTGCTGTCTTTTGGATACGCTTATCACAACATAGCCTTGGACTTCAACTTCAATGAATTTTCAAAGAAAATAATCATGATGTCCGGTAGTGGGAAATAAACCTGTGATACCATAGATCCCAACAAGGCCACCTTGCCGACCTGACCATATGCATCTGGCAAAAAATGAACCAGTAGATTCTACGCGCACACACACGTGGGCATACACACACACATACACACACACATATTTA